>NW_017099245.1:0-6097 GCF_001412225.1 Nicrophorus vespilloides
TATCTATATGTATTTTTCAATATTCTTCAATTTAGAAACATTTCAAGGATAATTTGTTATGAATTTTCATAATTTCAACAATAAAAAGACTAAAAAAAAATGGGATTTATAATTGAATTAAAGTGGACTCGATTAAAAGCTCATGTAGTATGGATTGAGCGTGTCTATCTATATGTATTTTTCAATATTCTTCAATTTAGAAACATTTCAAGGATAATTTGTTATGAATTTTCATAATTTCAACAATAAAAAGACTAAAAAAAAAATGGGATTCATAATTGAATTAAAGAGGACTCGATATTTATTTTTTTTTTGGACTCGGTAATTGAATTTGCAAATCAAGGAGTGACGTGGGACGGCATCCTCCCTTTGAAGGTCCTCCTTGTCCAATCCGACAAATAAAAGGCAAAAAAAACGGTTCCTCCTCTCCGAAAATTTAATTTTTTTTTCGTCTCTTCCACCGTCCGTTTTATTTCCACCGACGGGCAAAAACGAGATGGGATTATTCAAATTTGATTAGTGGTCGTGGGCGTTGGGCGCGGATGCTGTAAACGTACCCAGAAAGTGGTGGCACTTAATATGAATGCAAAAAAAAACGAGAGAGAGAAAGAGAGAACCCCAGTTTTCTATCTACGGTTACGTGTGTATGTGTGAGGAATGAGAAGTGAAAGAACTGGAAGAGATGGGAGAGAGAGAGAAAGGGTTTTTTGCATGCACACACGAAGAGGAGACAGACAGAAAATCTAGGGGATGGCGCAAGAGAGCAAAAGAGATGGTAGAGAACATGAGAGATAATATAGAGGGGGGTTGAATTTTATATTTGGAACATTAAATTCTTTTAATTACTTTTTGTATCTACATATTATACGTGTAGTTTGCCCATTATTTTTCAGGAGCGTTTCCATTATTCGTGCTCAGCGCTCTTTAGAATACTGATTAATTTCAAGAATAATTTATTTTATTCCGCAATACATACGAAACGCAACGTAACGTACGTACGTACGTACACACATCCATTCCGAAAACGGGAATTTACACATGTATTTCGTTTTCGGAATTAATGAGATCCGGGGACGACCCTTCAGCGGTTTGCATATACAGCCTGAAAAAGGAAAAAGAGACACACATAGAGGAGAAGAGTAGGAGAGAGGAAACAAACCACACAAAAAAGACAATATTTATTTGTGTGCGAGTGCCGTGCACACACAAACGAGAAACCCCTTTTTCGGAGAGGTTTATCTCTGATGCATACATTCATGCGGTGTTTGATTTTTCCGCAGCGAAATGGTATATTATATATATATAAAATGCTTGCTTGTATCTGTATGCAGTGTCTCTGGTAACCAATTAATTACGTAATCTGATCCAGTATCAGAACCCTTTTGCGATCCTTAATACACCTCTTACACGCTATATATCAGGGCGCGAGCTGCGGACCGCCGACCAACGGTAATACCACCGGATATTCAGCAGGTCCACGAGGATTACTGTCTTATTGGATGCTGTAGGGTCACTTCGTTCACGGACCAAAACTAATCCCTATCCTTGATAAAGGACGAACCGATCTGCCGGACATAATAAGATATCCATGTAGCAAGCAGTCCGTGCTGCTACAAGTATTTTGTATTAAGGAGGACTTAACCCGCCTGAAAATTACCTCCGAATACACACAAACATCCTCATACTCGTTCCGTGCGATTCAATTTAACTCAAGAAATTGGTCCACCACCCTTGGACACTTCCTAGCAAATCAATGCACTTACGACTTCCTCAAACTTTAGCAAAGACATCTTCTTTTCCAATTTGTATAAATATCTACTATTAGCTCATTCAGAATCAATCTTTTGCAAATCAATCTAAACAAGACTTTCTCAAATAATATGTCTGTTTTGAACATTGAAAGAATCATCTGCACGAGCAAAACTGAAAAATTTGAGAGATTTTTAAATTGATAATTGATATTTCTAGAAATTGGTAAAGATTTGATACAAATTAAGTTTGGATTTCATTGAATTGAACAGTTGAACAGACATAAATATAAATTTATAAGAAAATCAGTTCATTCTAATAATAAATTAATTAAAATTGTATATTGATTTAGTACATAGTTTAATTAAAATAAATACGATTTAAAATTTGAAGGAAGGAAAGAAATATTAACAATGTTTTAAAAATGATGTAACAGGCGCGAAACTTACAACTTTAGCAAATACATCTTCATTTCCAATTTGTACAAATATCTACTATTAGCTCATTCAGAAAATCTTTTGCAAATCAATCTAAACAAGACTTTCTCAAATAATATGTCTGTTTCGAACATTTAAAGAATCATATGCATAAGCAAAACTGAAAGATTTGAGAGATTTTTAAATTGATAATTGATATTTCTAGAAATTGGTAAAGATTTGATACGAATTAAGTTTGGATTTCATTGAATTGAGCAGTTGTAATCTGATGTTTGAGACATGAATATAAATTTATAAGAAAATCAGTTCATTCTAATAATAAATTATTAAAATTGTAAATTGAATTAGTACATAGTTTAATTAAAATAAATACGATTTAAAATTTGAAGGAAGGAAAGAAATATTAACAATGTTTTAAAAATGATGTAACAGGCGCGAAACTTACAACTTTAGCAAAGACATCTTCATTTCCAATTTGTACAAATATCTACTATTAGCTCATTCAGAATCAATCTTTTGCAAATCAATCTAAACAAGTCTTTCTCAAATAATATGTCTGTTTTGAACATTTAAAGAATCATCTGCACGAGCAAAACTGAAAGATTTGAGAGATTTTTAAATTGATAATTGATATTTCTAGAAATTGGTAAAGATTTGATACGAATTAAGTTTGGATTTCATTGAATTGAACAGTTGTAATCTGATGTTTGAGACATAAATATAAATTTATAAGAAAATCAGTTCATTCTAATAATAAATTATTAAAATTGTAAATTGAGTTAGTACATAGTTTAATTAAAATAAATACGATTTAAAATTTGAAGGAAGGAAAGAAATATTAACATTTTATTGAATTGAGCAGATGTAAAATTTAGTAGTTTTAAACCTAATCCCACAAATAGAGCAGAGAAGTATAATGATACATGATCTTTATGCTGACGAAGAAGTGGAGAGGTTTTTTTTTACTCCTCTCCTCTACAAAAAAAATATGCAGTGGAACCTCGCTTAACGAGTATAATTACATAAAATGTGTACAGAAGTTTTAAAAATTATCATGTATCAGACGCGAAATCCGGGACTTCTCTTCTCATCGTCACTCGTTATGCGAAACGTCGCTCGTTAAGCGAGTCATTTTTCTTACAATTCATTTTGTTCGTTAAGCGAGGTTCCACTATATCGATTTTGAAAGTTATAATTTACAAAAATACACAAAAATCAGTTCTGAAATTGAACAAGAAAAGTTTTTAAAAAGAAAAAAACAGTTAAGTAATAACAAAGCAGTGGTAGCAGGAACGCAGTCATAAGGAACTGCTCAAAAATTCCATTAACCGAAGGCTTTCTCTCATTCCGGCAACGCTCTTTATTCAGGACGAAAACCTCTAGGACGGCAGAAATTAATAAATAAATATAATAAAATTACGCGCCGCGCCGAAAAGAACAAACATCGCTAAATAATTCATTTTTCCTTGATATGCATGCGCAATTTTTTTAATTACGGAACGTTTGAAGGGAACGCAAAAAAAAAAACAACAACCGAAGAAGAAATAGAGGGGGCGACAACGAGGACGAAATAAAATGGAAAGAAACGTTCAGCGTCGAGGAAGATGTCTCCGGCAAACATAATTAACCGTTTGACTTGATTTTTATTTATAGTTATTCAAATAATAAGCTTGATAATTATTCGCCGTTCCCGGCGCGATTTTCTCTCGACGTCGACGAAGATGGAAAAGGACGAGGAAAGAAGACGTGGACCAATCGAAATCCATTTTTTTAATTTGCCTTCCTCGCGTTTGTAGAAGAAGATGGAGAAAAAAAAAACCAAAAAAACCCTTTATTTTCTTCTTTCGCTCGTCTCCAGTTGTACATTTAATTTGTCGTTTTATTGTTCAGCTATTCGCTCGCTTGATATCGCGAAAAATTTTAATTGCCCCTCGCTGAGATAACAAAATCAAAATGTTAATTAACAATCCTAGTGAGCGCTCCTTTAGCGATCCGTACACAACTCGTTTTTTTTAAAAAAATTTCATTCTCTCAAAGAAAAATACCCTTTTATATCTCTCTCTATCTCACCCTTCCGGAATATTATTTTTCCATTTACTTCCTGCTTTAACGAAACGCGCGCAAAATAAAAACTTAGTGAACGTGCGTTAAAAAGAACTAATTGCTGGATAATTAACTGTAGAAGTCGATGGATGGTTTGAAGCCATGCACGTAAGTTGCGAGCGATTAATCTTGATTCCTCGCGGATCGATGGGGCGGATTAGCGCCCTTTCTTCGAGGGAAAGCGGCTTCCTTTTAACAATCGGATGCATGCATAAAACATTAAATATAAGGCGTGTAATAGTTCCAAGTCGCTGCCGGTTCATTGTATAACTTGATTAATGATTTCAGCTTGTTGTCTTTAAACTCTATTGATCATCATCATATTACGTGTACTATATACATCAGGTGTGTAAAACGGGATACGTTTTTTCTTGTATTTTTTTCAATTTATTAGTTCAATATGTTTGTGGACGAAACTGGAAATTGCGTGCGTGGAAAAGTTTTGCGCGTTTTGTCGCATCGCGCACTAATTGCGCTCCAATTATCCGAGCGTCGATTCCATATGCATTAAAAACATAAAACTGGCAATAAACCACTTTTCCATTTACCAATTTACGCTGAAAAACGGTTACAATATTCGACGGAATAAATAAACTGCCTAATTACCACCGTTCCACTCAATTACACAACATATAGTTCAGTTAGTTTTACTCATCAATTGCAAACTGAAAACCAATTTAAAAAATAATAAAAACATCTTTATTTGTTAAATTTGTTTGAATTTCGAAAGTTTCGAATAAATTAACATTTATTATAGACAAATAATTTCTATTTTGTAGCACTGAAATTTGAAAAAAAAAGATTTATTTATAATTTATAAGAATTATAATCAATAAATTCTTATTTTTGTAGTAATTTGTTACACTTAAATACTTTATAATGTGGTAGTACATTATTTTATAAACTATACATGAAGTTCTTGAAGTAAATTATTTATTTGAATAATTTTCTGCACAGAAATTTTGGCAGAAAATGTTTGATTTCATCTATAGTTTAAATTTTAATGATAACTATAAAAATAAGAACTATATTCAATAAAATTCTAATTTTTGTAGTAATTTGTTAGACTTAAATACTTTATAATGTGGTAGTATAGATATTGTCTAGTTTTAGTACATTATTTCATGAACTATACATGAAGTTCTTGAAGTAAATTAATTTTTCAATTAATTTCTGCAATTTGAAAAACATTATCTAAACTCAATCAAAAAAAATATAGATAATTTCTATCTTGAAGCACAGAAATTTGGACAGAAAATGTTTGATTTCATCTATACTTTAAATTTTACTAATCACTATAAAAATAAGAATTATAATCAATAAATTCTTATTTTTGCAGTAATTTGTTAGACTTAAATACTTTATAATGTGCTATACAAATATTTTGTAATTTTAGTACATTTCTTCATGAAATTCTCGAAGTAAATTAATTTTCTGCAAATTGAAAAACATTACATAAACTCAATCAAAAATTATAGATTATTTCTATCTTGAAGCACATAAATTTGGACAGAAAATGTTTGATTTCATCTATACTTTAAATTTTAATAATCACTATAAAAATAAGAACTATATGTAATAAATTCTTATTTTTGTAATAATTTGTTAGACTTAATTACTTTATAATATGCTAGTACAAATATTGTGTAGTTTTAGTACATTATTCATGAACTATACATGAAGTTCTTGAAGTAAATTAATTTTCTGCAAATTGAAAAAATTACATAAACTCAATCAAAAAAATATAGATATTTCTATCTTGAAGCACAGTAAATTTGGACAAAAATGTTTGATTTCATCTATACTTT
>NW_017099246.1:0-10011 GCF_001412225.1 Nicrophorus vespilloides
TCTTTGAATGTTATATATGTTAATTTTGGTTTTACTAAATAAACATTTTAATTTATAATTATAAACAACATTTAATAGATAGATATGTAAAATTAGCTATGTAGTAATCTATACTAAATGCTTTAAAAAAATGAAAGGTTTCGGAGTAATTTAACGTAATTATTTGACACTTTTAATGTGTTTTATATAATCATTACTTCATTTACTTTTTATGACAAAATATTTATACAAAAGGTTTAAAATGTTTTTGTTCAATTATAAGAATATTACTTTTGTAAGAAATGTTTTTTTTTGTTAAAATCTTTAAGAAAGTAATACTTAAAAAATAATAATATTTTTTCAATTTGATTGATTTCAATAATTAGAAATATTTATAGTTAATATTAAATACTTGCAACATTTCAAATTATAAAATTTATGGCACTGTAGATTATAAGAAATAGCAATTAGAACATTATTGGCAAGAAATTAATACTTACAAAAAAAATAGTACACAGTTTAATTGTGTCGTTTTTCGTTTTTCTAATTACTGTGATAATTCATATTGGCACTTCTACTGATGAAATATTGTATTTATAAATAAATAATATTTGCAATAAGAAATTTCGAAAATAATATTTTTAAATAGTATAATTTCAACTACATTACTACACATTAATAAATGAATAAAGAAAAGATTTTTTTTTTCCAGTGTCGACTTTTGAAACGGAAAAGTAAATGCTGTATGTCATAGCAGTTTATACAAGATACATCTAAATGTAGCAAAAATCTCTCATGAGGGAAAATAATCAACAGATAATAATACTTAATATTTGAGAGCCAAGAAATAATATTTTAACATTTCGTATTTGAAACTACGATTTTAGTTTAATTTTCAAGTTTACTTCAAAGCCACATATGAATATCTAATGAGCGGTTCCTAGTTTGCCGACCACTGACTGAACTTAAAGAATGCATTGAATCTGTACCTCTTTTCTTTTGCACTCCCTTCTCTATACTAGCCTAAGCGGTACACACATAATGAAAAAAGTCTAAATGTGTTACTTGCATCAGGTAATTTTCTTCCTCATCTTAGGTGCATTCTGTAAAGAAAGTTGAGTTAGAGCCGATAAACGTTTAGTTATTAGACTGAATTTCGATAAAAAACGTTTGAGTTCCAATCCCGTTGAAATCAAAAATATTAAAAATCTCAGTTTATAGATAGAATTTATAGTTGTATATTCTAAATGATTTGTATGAAGTATGCATCACATATTTCCAAAAAAAAAAGGTGACTTAGTGTCAATTAACGTTAAGTTGTTAGCCTGGAACTCCTGAAATCACACAATAAAAGTTTCAGTTTGAATCTCAGTGAAAGCCAATATAGAGAAAAATCTTAGTTTATATAGGGAATTTTTAGTTGCATTTTTAAATTATTTGTATGAAGTATCGATGTAACAATTACACTGGCTGAATTGCTGGCCTTCAATTTAAAGTTATCAGAGCCTTGTCCATTAAACTATATCAAATTACTTAATAAGAATCTAAAAAAATGAACTTCTGCCAGTGATTTGTAAAATAAAATAAAATGCAATATTCCTGCCAAAAATATTGTAAATATAAATATTTGCGAGAGATATGTCTTCGATTATTGAAAAACTGAACGCTCCTTTGTACAGCAGGTACGAAAAACTGGACTTTTTCAGATTTAAAATCGCGTTCCTCCTCTTTATGGATTCAAATGTGTTAGTAAAAGGTTTTTTCCCAACCATCCTTACCTCGGTCCATTCGGTTCTTAGGACTGTTCAAGGTTATATATTCTCAAAATCTGTTAAGATAAATTATTTTTATTCTAATATCATTTATTTTTGCTTACAACTTAAAATATGTCAATTAGTATAAAATTAAATGCATGTATTCAATATTAATAGATTAATAGATTGTCCATATTGGGGTGTAAATATGTATCAAATATTGATTAACTTTGATTGGATGTAATAAATACTTTATGAAAATACAAGTTTCACTTGACTATGTTCTCTGAACAACATTAACAGAAGTAAAAATTGTATGCAACATTGCCAAATGGTCAACTAATTACGTTTCTTAGTATTTCCATTTAAAAGGTACCAAATCCCTTCTGACCAAGCATTCAAACTATTGCAGCTCGTTGCTTAAAGTGGTCAGTCAGTGTCTTGACATTTATTCATATGCTTGGATCTATATCTTCCTTTTATAATTTAAAAAAATCTTTGCAATTACAACCCGTTGCTTGGAAAATCAGTTGATTTTTTTGGCACTTCTTCGCTTTCAAAAATTCAAATCGTTCAAAAATTTAAAGGAATCGTCTATACTAGAACTTGTAGCTTTCCTAACCAGATCAATTTTTGGTATTGGTTTGTCCGTTTCAATCAATTATTATCAATTTAAAATACACCACTATTTGGATGATATATTTTTTTAATTTTTTTTTATATCTACGTTTGGAAAATAAAAAGCTATTGGTAACACCTCGTAGCAATTTTTTCAATACCCTTTTGAAATATGCGAGTTATTTCTGCCGCACCTTGTATAAAAAGTAGCAAAAAATCTCAGTTTATATATTTGCATTTTGCAAAGAAAAGTGACTTAGAGTAGATTAAGATTGAGTTTAAATCTCGTTTTGAAATATAAGAGTTATTTTTGACCCTGTATTATTTAGAAATTATTTTATTTGTTATCCAATAATCAATTAATTTTCCAAAAGAGGTTTAATATTATCCAATGGTATTGAGGTATTGATATGACATATTAACATTGAAACCTATTCTATCCTAGTGGATTTGTTTATGATTTAATTGATAATTAAATTAAAACATTATGAAGGTTAACACGAAAAGTTTACTTAAGAAAAAGTGTGCTGTACTTAAACGAGCAGAAAATACAATTTCTATCTAATATGTTTTCTACAAATTTCTTTACCTGTCAAATTAGATTTTGCCGTTGTTTTCCAATTATGTTCTCTTTACACATAAATATATCACATTAGAATTACATACTGTTAACAGGAAAACAACTGAAATAGTTGTTGCAGTCTTGATTCTATAAGATACACTATTTTTGTTGTTGTAATTATTGTACTCAAGTTCAATGGTTGTTGTCAAGTGTAAATTGCAATAGTTTAGCTGCCATATTATAAAATATAACCATAGGAAGCATATATATTTTACTGGAAGCTAAATAACTACTCTTGGATTTGATATCTAATTCATACTTTTCTTTTTACAGCACCTTTTAGAAACATGTACATGTCAGCCGAAAATCTGCCCTGGTACCTTGTTAGCTATGAAATGAAATTAGAATGTGAATTTGAAATTGTTAACCACAACAGAATTGTTAACATTGCAAAAAATAAAAATATTAAACCAGGAATGCAAGTCAACGTATTGACTGGACCAATATGTATGATGGCTACAACAATAAAAGTCGAAGGTAAATAATTTGATCATTTCTTAGTGTCATATAAAATTTTAATATTTATTTAATTATTTAGATAGGTATAATACACTCTACAAGCGATTTAAGACTCTTTGCAAAGTATGTTATAACGAGCAGCAATATGAAACAATGGTTAATAATAAGAAAGAGCTAAATCGTTCACTAAAAAAAGCAATTGCAGATAGAGATTTCCGTAAAGAAACATTCAATTCGCTTCCGAACAATAAAAAATCGAACGTTAAGACGATAGTAGAGAGAGAAGAAACTTTCGTGATTCTTGGCACAAATAATACCAAAGTAGCATATCTCGATTATGCAGCAATAAATTGGAACAATACGAGAAAACCAACCAAAAAGTTGCTCGGATTCTTATTTTCGAGACAATATTTAGCGACCCATTCTCTAACAGGACTCGCAAGCAATGCAAGCAATGTAATCAAAAATGCAAGACAGTTCAAGGAACAGTTAGTGGAAGATATCATTGAGTTTGTACAATCTAATAGTAGTTGCACAAAAGCTCATATTAGAACCTCGATTACTTCGAAATGTGCTGACGAGTATAAAATGTATAGAAAACAGTTGCAGAAAGAACGACAATCTCAAGCAATATGTGAGGATGGTAATAAGGATTTAGTCAAAGTATCAACTAGTAAAAGACTTTCGAAATCCAAAATGATGCTGATAATGATATTGAGGAATTAGTCAATCCATCACCTAATAAACGGCAACTTAAAACAAAAAATATAAAAAGCGTTGAGAAGAATAATAAGGTTTTAGCCAAAGCATCAACTAGTCGAGCGAATTCCACTAAAACTCATGTGGAACTACTGGAACATCAGTAAAAGAAAAAGAAAACAAAACCAAATAAGTATCTCTCTGTGTATATATATTTCTAAAGTTTGCTATTGAATTTATCTTGCGTATATTTTATTTTCATTCCCTTATTTTCATTTATTGTGAATTTAATTATTTAATTAATAATCATATTCTCTTTATTTAATAACATTATGGTGATAGCTTAAACAGCAGTTTGCAGTTATACAATATTATTGATGCATTTTAATTGTGTGAAGTTATTGTAGTTGTACAAAAAGTTATAATATATGGAAAATCAATATTTTTTTAAATTTTACATGTAATATAATGAAAACCAAAAGTTTCTTTCAAATTGCCAAACAACTTACTTTGACATAAATACATATCAAATATTAAAATACATTATACACAAAAATAAAGAAAAATTACCAATATTCAAGTCAACTATTGATTAACTATCGAAATATAATAATGATTCGATGTATAAAATGTTTAATAATTCATAAAGTATCAATATAACGAGTTTTGCATAGATCCATATCTTTCGTTTAAAATTAAAAAAATAGCGTCTTTGCAAAAATCAGTTCATTTTTGTTCCATTTCATCGTTTTTACTTTTTCGTCGAAAAGAAATAAAATAATCCATACTAGCAGCATATAGCTTGCTCCAGCCAGATTACTCTCTGTTATTTGTCCGTCCTTCTTGTGTTCAATTTTAAATATTCCTAAGTAAGTATGATTATTATAATTAATATCAATTATTTTTATTACATTCAATGTATAAATCTGCAATTATTTTTATTTGATTTACATTGACTCGTTTTATATGAAAAAACAATACTTTATTTTAAATTAAATATTTAAAAAAAAACAGAAAGATAAAAAAATTAGTAGATGCAGTATGAAGGTTAACTCAAAAATGTGGCTTTAGAAATAGTGTACCAACAGAATATGCAACTTCTACCAATTTCTACAAATTTTCTACTTTTCTTACCTGATCAAATTATTTTTCTTATTTTAAAACTAACTTTTGTAGGATTTTCTGATATATATTTCCAACTTTTCTTTTTATAGCACCTTCTAATATTCTATAATTTATAAAAGCAAAAGAATGAAAAAAACAACCAGAAAATGGTGTCAATATAAGAACTGGATCAGAATATAGAATAGCAATTACAATATCAGTCGATGGTAACTAATATGATCTCTTCCTAGTTTAAAATTAAATTTTAAAAAATATTTAATTATTCAGATAACCATGATTCACTCCACGACTCTTTACAATCAGCTTTATAAACATCAGGAACCCGAAAGAACAGCTAAAATGAAAGAAATAACAATTAAAAAAATTTGAAAGACATTGACGGGCTGAAACATTGTCTAAAAGAGATAATCGCAGAAAGGGATTGATATAAAGAATAAAATAGTCAAGTACAACACAAGCTACAAACATATTATTCACCCGTTTGATTTCAAGAGATTTCGAGAATTCCTGTGAAAACAAGAAACTGAGCAATTTTTTTGTAAGTTATGTTGTACTTGACCAATCTAATGCTTTATAATCTCGGTATGAAACTTCAGTATTATTTTATAAAATATAACAAAAATATTGCCTCCCATCTTTTGTGGTGTTACGGTCTCATTCATTTGATGTCATCAAGAGGTTCCGAAATCTTTGCTAGATTTGAATCTATTGTTTGCTTATAAGTATTTCTTTCTGTAATTATCTCGTCAATCTCAGCCCATAAATAAAATACTTGAATTTAAATATTTAAAAAAGCTTGTTTTGAGGTATTGATATGACATATTAATATTAAAAACTATTCTATCCTATTGAATGTGTTTCAGATTTAATTGATAATTCAATTGAATCATAGGTTACCATGTAAATGTTGTTTAGGAAAAAGTGTTTTCTACAAATATTATACATTTCTTTTCCGCTAAATTAGACTCCACCGTTGTTTCCCAATCATTTTATTTTTCACGCAATGACAATATTTAGATGTATTCTGATACGTTTATAGAAGTTGCCTTTTAATACTTATCCTGTTCATATCTCTGAGTAAATTGCTATATATAGAATGTAATAATATTAATTTGTGGAGGCAAGGTAGCTGCCCAGCTACCATTTTAGGACGATTTATGTTTTACTCTCATTATAAAATATAATCTTAGGAAACATATAGATTTACTGGAAGCTAAATTTCTTGGATTTGATATCTAATTCATACTTTTTTTTACAGCACCGAAAATGTCGGCCGAAAATCAGCACTGGTGCCTAGTGAACTACAAAGAAGCCAAGTCTGGACGTGAATATGAAATTGTTAACCAGGACAGAATTCTGCGGATTGGAAAAAATAAAAATATTAAACCAGGAAATGAAGTCAACGTAACTTGTGGATCAGCACTTATGAAGGCTACAATAATAACAGTGGCTGGTAAGTAATTTGATCTTTTCCTAGTATCATATTAAATTTTAATAATTATTTAATTATGCAGATAGCTATGAAACACTCTACATGCGATTTAAGATGCTTTTCAATATATATGTTGAAAGGCAGGAATCTGAAATAATTGCAAAATATATTAAAGAGATTGCTGACCTAACGCGGGAAAAAGATTCCTATAAGCAAATAGTCGATACAATTCGATCAAATATGGAGTCTTTTGTTATAAAATCCAACGTTAACACGATAGAAGAAAATGGAAATATTTACGTAAATCTTGGCAAAAATAATAATAAAATTCTATACGAAGATTATGAAGCATTAAATTGGAAGAGTACGACACAACCAACCAAACACTTGCTAGGCCTCTTGTTTTCAAGAGAACATTTAGCGACCCATTCTCTAACCGGACTCGCAAGCCCAGCATTCAAACAAGATACAATAAAAGTTAAGAAACGGTTAAATCCTGAAATAGTAGATGATATTATTGAGTTTGTAGAATCGAATTCTAGTTGTACAAGAGCTCAAATTAGAACTACCATTACATCTAAATGCGCTGATGAAAACAAAATGTATAAACAACGGTTGGAGAAAGAACGAGATTCTAAAAGAAGGAGAATCTAAAAGAACCAGTATCGGTGATGATGTTGTTGATGATGATCATGATATTGTAGATGATGATGATTATGATGATGCTGCTGCTGATGATGAAGATAATGATGATGATGTAATTGAGGATTTGGTCAATCCATCACGTAATAAAAGACAAGGTAAAACAAAAAATACTAAAAGCGATGAGCATAATAATAAGGATTTAGTCAAAGCATCAACTAGCGGAAGATCAGCAAAAGGAAAAGAAAACCAAAGCAAATAAGTATGTCTCTATGTATATATATTTGAAATAATATATAGCAAATCAATATTTTATGTATATTTCTAAAGTTTATATACTTCCAGAATAATATATTTTTATAAATTTACATGTAAAATTTATATAATGAAAACTAAAAGTCTCCTTCAAATTACCAAACAACTTAATTTAAACATAAGTTCATATCAAATAAAGT
This sequence comes from Nicrophorus vespilloides, assembly GCF_001412225.1. NCBI lineage: Eukaryota > Metazoa > Arthropoda > Insecta > Coleoptera > Silphidae > Nicrophorus > Nicrophorus vespilloides. The sequence continues at coordinate 7,786 of NW_017099246.1, forward strand.
TACTTACTAAAATAATGACTTTTATTTTTCATTACAAACATATACTTGCAATGAAGATATTTCATGCACCATTATGATATAAATTGTTTATAAATATTAATATTTACAGAAGTAGATTAGTTATGTTTTTAAATTGTCACTCAATGCAAATTTAGCATTTACTGACATTAATTTATATTTTTCATGTACTTCATTAATAAATGAGAAAGATGTTTCTCAATTTTATAAAAGTCATTATGATATATTATTATTTGTAAAATTATAAAAGTAAGAAAATTAATTTTGTAACACTTGTGTATTTTTTTAAAATAAGAGAAATTTTGTAATTTTTTTTTATTATACCTTTATTCATGATACAAGATTTTTGAGAAAGATTGAAAGTAATGAGAATATATTTTTTCTGATTCTTCAAATGTCGAATAGAATTAAAATATTTTATACACAAAAATGAAGAGAAATTACCAATATTCGAATAAAAATATGAGTCAACTATTGATCAACTATGGAAATAAAATAATGATTCGATGTATAAAATGTGTAATAATTCATAATGTATTAATATACGAGTTTTGCATAGATCAATATCTTTCGTTTCAAATTAAAAAAATAACGTCTTTGCAAAAATCAGTTTATTTTTGTTCCATTTCATCGTTTTTACTTTTTCGTCGAAAAGAAATGAAATAGTCCACACTAGCAGCATGTAGTTTGCTCCAGTCAGATCAGTTTCTGGTATTCGTCCGTCCTTCCTGCGTTCAATTTTAAATATATCTAAGTAAGTAAAATTATTATAATTTTTATCTATTATTTTTATTACATTCAAAGTATAAACCTGCAATTATTTTTGTTTGTTCTACATTGATCAGTAAATCTATTCGTTTTATGTGGAAAAACAATACTTTATTTCAATTTAAATATTGAAAAAAAACTTGAACAGAAAGATAAAAAAATTAGTAGATGCAGTATTAAGGTTAACTCAAAAATGTGGCTTTAGAAATAGTGTACCAACAGAATATGCAATTTCTACAATGTTTCTAGTTATCTTACCTGATCAAATTATTTTTCTTATTATAAAACACTAACTTTTGTAGGATTTTCTGATATCTAATTCCAACTTTTCTTTTTACAGCATCTTCTAATAATCTATAATTTATAAAAGGTAAATAAGTAAAAAAAAATCAACCACTAAATGATGTCAATGTAAGAACTGGTAACTAATTTGATCTCTTCCTAGTTTCAATCCTTTGCAATCAGTTTTATAAACATCAGGAACCCGAAAGAACAGCTAAAATGAAAGAAATAACAATTAAAGAAAATTCAAAGACATTGACGGGCTGAAACGTTGTCTAAAGCAGATAATCGCAGAAAGGGATTGATATAAAGAAACTTCTCGACGAAAAAAAAAACCATTGAATCAGATGGTAACACAACAATAGCGGGGTGGCAACATTTATGTTATATTTGGATCCAATAATTCTAAAGTTTCATACGGAGATTATAAAGCAATTAATTAGTCAAGTATAACACAAGCTACAAACATATTATTCACCTGTTTGATTTCAAGGGATTTCGAGAATTCGGGAATTCGCGAATTCCTGTAAAAACAAGAAGCTGAGCAATTTTTTTGTAGGTTGTGTTATACTTGACCAATCTAATGCTTTATAATCTCGGTATGAAACTTCAGTATTATTTTATCAAAATATAACAAAAATATCGCCATGCCTCTATTGTTGTATTAACGTCTGATTCATTTGATATTGTCAAGAGGTTCCAAAATGTTTGCTCGAATTGAATCTATTGTTGACTTATAAGTATTTCTTTCTGTAGTTATCTAATCTAGAGAACGTGTTGGTTCGTCAATGAAAAAGGGCTTACAATGAAAATGCACGCTTTCTGAAATTAGAAGCAGTATTACTTCGAAATGTGTACATAAAATGTATAAAAACCAATTGTAGAAAGAAAAAGAATCTAAAAAAAATGTTGAGGATAAAAACAAACGAAAAGAACCAAAACTGATGATAATGATATTGAAGATTTAGTCAAACCATCACCTTTTAAAATGTAATGTAATGCAAATTCACTGCTGAGAATGATAATTATAATTAATGTATGTATGTATGTATAATTAATAAATAGTATGATAATAACCGATGTTCTAACTGATGTTTATTTTATGTAACAGTTAACATTCTTATAAGCACCAACATTAACCAATAATATTTTTCAATA
>NW_017099247.1:0-2284 GCF_001412225.1 Nicrophorus vespilloides
ACAATGTCAAAGATATATAAAAACTGTTTTCTTTTCAGTTAAGAAAAAATCCAAAGGAAAATAAGGAATTAAAAAAAAGAGGTGTTGCTGTTTGGTGTCGGAAAGCTTTCAGTATTCTATTGCAGCGTGCAATTTGTAAGGTGCAATATATTTTAAAATAAAGACAATTGTATTAGTTAATAGTTTAAATGCGCAGCTTCCACATCATCATAAAACTCCCTTCTTGGAAGATTTACTCCACGAACTAGATATTTGGAATCAACGAAAGTATAGTTCTTCTAAGTCAGAGGTTCCCAAACTTTTTTGTGTCGTAGACCCCTTGCTATGTTTTTCAGTTTTGGGTTTTAGGTAAGTAGGGGGACCTGAAATTGATTTTTAGTAAATTTATTATTTATATTGGGACATCTTTATAATTATTAAGATCTTTGCTCTGAGACTGCACGTATGTTTATAACAAGATGATACTGGTATATCATTATGTGCAGGTTTTTACAAGTTCAAAATGTATTGCGACCACAAAGTGAATGCCTACATCCTACAACTTACACTATTTTATAGACATATATAATATTTTTTTTACTTCATAGGTACTTTTTTAAATAATGTTTATGTCTTTATATTATAAGATAGTATAATATATGTAAATAGGTATTATCAGTGTATGTTGAGATCCACTATCGTAGACCCCCATTTTCATTTCATGGACCCCCAAATTTTTTTTTTCGCTGATGTAGGCCCCTGGGGGTCGATATAGACCACTCTGGTAATCACTGTTCTAAGTACTCATACCGTTTTTGTAAATTAGAAATAAAAAAAGTTTCTTGTTCTTAAATATTTGTACACTTTTATTCAATAAATAATATATACAATATATTTTAAAATAAAGACATGCATACATATATAACACATAAACATTAATAAAATAAATTATATTTTCTTCGACACCAGTACTACTTCCACCTGTGAGGTGTTTCAACATCTTATTCATTATTTCCAGCTTCGTCTGGACAGTTGTGATCTTTTTGTAATGATTTATATTATTTGATGTCTCTTCGGGCGTCGTTGAGGGAGAGTCGGTAACCAAGTAGTGCTTAATTTTGTACCGTGTGTGTACTTTTTCTTTTTGAACGATCCTTTTCTTGCAGATTGTCCTAGTTATCATTCTGTGATTGTCTTCTGGCAAGTCGAAATTGATTCTTCTGCACCTATGGTTATTTGAACTTTTCGGTGTCGTAGGAACGTCCGCGAATACTCTAATGTCTCGTTCAGGTGATTTTGGATAACATCTATAATCAGTCGGTGTCCTGGGGGACCTGGCGGCTATTGGCGAATGGGAAATTCCGCTGTCATCGCACGATTCCGACCCAGGAACTTTAACACTCGAATCGTCATCAAAGTTTTTACTCCTACGTTTCTTATCCATTTTGTATGACTCTTTCAATTTTTCTAGATATACTTCACTGAAGGCTTGTAGAATCAACTGAAGGAACAGCACTATTTTTTCATGTATATATACGAAATTTTGCAGGTAAACGGAAGACGGTTATAAAATGTACCCCTCCCCACTTTCCTTAGGACTTAACTCATTTACATCACTTTTAGAACTTTTACACATATTATGTGTATTTTTGAATATATTAACCATCTTCGATTTTCTTTGTCATCTTTGTTTAAAGCTGACTACTTACTGATACCGTTTTTGAAAATATTAAATAAAAAAAGTTTCTTTATTATAAATATTAATTAATAAAATTAAACTTTATTCAAAACAATAATTATGTTAATAATTTGTACTTTTTTTTCGATTTGTATATGTAACATTCATAAAATAAAGTAATATAATTTTAAGAAATTTTATTTACTTTTATGACCTTGTTTTATCAGATCTAGTTTGTCTGAACTTTCGATTATAGATAAATTATTGCATATATGGAAATGGTCATCATCACAACAAGATATACACAAGTATTGAATAGTAAACTTTTCAAAATCACTATAATATTGGAAGAGATTGAAAATTCTCTGAAATTTTATTCAAGTATATTAAAATAATTTTATTTTTCAAAATTAATTTCATAGTTAAACTGTATTGAAAACTACAGTGAAATTAAAGAAATGGTACTCAAACCACCGCTACCCATTAATCACAAACGATTTTGCGGCTCCTTGTGTAAGTCTTGTAGATGACTTAAGTCCATTTCAAACATCAGAAATATTGCTTGGTAGGCAACATTGTCATCAAAGCAATCGTTGCCGCCCTATAAGAAGCCGCGTAATGACGTTC
>NW_017099247.1:2292-2490 GCF_001412225.1 Nicrophorus vespilloides
TTTATTGGTATACAATAAATTTTATGGAAATTTTATTTTATTTTTGTTAAGACCTTTGCTGTTTTCGGAAAATTAAGCTTTTCGCAATAAAAAAAACATTAATAAAAAAAAAAACAATATAATTTTAAGAAATTTTATTTATTTTTAAGAATAAATATTATTTATTTATTTAATTTTTGATTGGCTATAATTTGACTG
>NW_017099248.1:0-1391 GCF_001412225.1 Nicrophorus vespilloides
TCCAGCGGCGAACCCCTGCTCAACAAACCGAGACATAAGCTCCAGCTTAGCGTTCGATGCCCTGAATCGAGCCACCAACTCCACGATTGTGGCAATAAATCATTTGTGGCCATGCGCAAACTCAACGCACAGCGCAGCAGGCGCCTTCCTCATTTCAATTAACTCCGTTGGGAATTAACTATGTTGGGAAAGCGTAGCCGCAGTGATCTCCTCCCCTTCTGCAAAGATGACGCCCCCACCCATCGCTTCCCACGTCAGGGACGTCATACTACCCCCGGCACTGGTTCCCCCAGAATTCTCCGCCTCCGACTCGCTTATAGACGGCGGTGGAGCCACCGAACCCGTTGATACCCGACCTGCCTTCTCCGACGTCCTCAACATCCTAGCCGTCCCCACCTACTTAGACATCGCGGTTCAGTTAAATTTATTACCCGGGCAAAAGTGTAAAAAAAAGTTGGCCCTTATGGGTCCTTAGGGTTGGCCATACGGTGGCCCTGAGGGGTGCCGGTCAAAAAAGATGGAGGAGATAGCAAAAATTCGGCAAAAGGGTCCAAGTCCAGACGGAAGGGCTCGCGATGTTATTTGAGACAAGGGGGTAAAGTCCGTAAAGGACGCCGGAGAAAAGAAAAACAAATAAAAAGAAAATAACTGAAAATAAAACGGTCAAGATGACCACCCGAGGGGGTCCACCTGGCCGGTGGTCAATCCTCGTCGAAGCCACCCGACCGACGGCATCAAGGGTCAGCACTGCTATGATTATTGCAAAGGGATGAATATAAGTGAAATGCACCGGTCAAGTTCACTCGCACCCCGTACGCGAAGCGACTGCCGGTCAGTAATAGGTTTGGTCAATTAGGGTACTCCCCGCTGTGAGCCGCGGTGCTCGAAATAATAATGAATTGGCCGAGCCAATTCAATTAACTGTCGCAATCGCAGGACTGATTGGCTTTAAATTAAAATGAAAAGAAGAGGTTGGGGGGGTATGAGACAGAGGCAGCGCTGACCAGAGGTCTGCAGGCCGAGACGGTCAGGGAGAGTCTCCACGGTCCACTTCGTATCCAGGCTTCGACCCAAGTGCTCGGGGTTTCGAACGACGGCGACGTCGACGACGATGACGTCACTTTCCACGATCACGCAACGGCTAGAAGACGTTGGTCCGAATAATTAGTTCCACCCAAGTCCGGATGAACGCGGTTGGGCGGGTAGGGGGGTGCAACGTCGAGCCGCCGAAAATTACGTTCCCGAAGTTACGATGTCCGGCCGCCGAGCCACGAGTCCCTGATCAGAGGATGTTTAACGGTCAGTGAAGATCGGTCAGCAAACATTTTCGCTGAGTCACGGAAACACACTCCGCACTATAGAAAGATTAGGCCAGCCGTGATAAGAACGCA
>NW_017099249.1:0-1165 GCF_001412225.1 Nicrophorus vespilloides
CTTTTGATTAATACAGTTCCTGTTTGGTTAGAGTTGGCAAAGCATAAAAATGTCACTAAGAAAAATGAAAATTAGTTATTTAACTGTTTAGTTACCATAATCTCAATTATACCAAGTAGACCGTCTCCCAAGAGTCACCGCTCGCAAGATTGTGAATCTTAATTGGTCTATCTAAAAAAGAAAAAAGAAGTCCGATGTAGAGGGCTTCTTTTTTTATCGAATTAGTGAAAGTTGTAAAGAGGGTCGGCAGAGATTTGTTATAAAATAGAACAAGGCAAGGATGTCCAAAGGCCAAAACAGTTTGTTAGGTTTCACCTAAGAATGAATCAAAAGACCAGGAGCATGATCCTCAATCTGAAGAAATTTCTCTTGATAGTTTTGTCGAGCTGCTCGAAAGAGAGGGTGATCAAAAATCGAATCTGTTTCTTTTGCAAGCGAAGACAATGGGTACCCATTGTCGGTATTTGCCACTTTCCCCCTACCCAAGTTCGGTAGGAGGACGTGACAATTTTTGGGGTGTTCCCCAATCCCCAGTGAAGAATTTTAAAAATAATTTATGCGGACAACTACTCAACAAAAATTATTTTGCTAACACAACTACCACTCTTTTTCTTATCAAGAGGGATTGGGAAACTTCCCAAACATTCCCCTAAGTTGAAACATCAACTTAAGGGAAATATCGACATTGGGGACCCAAGGTCTTCGCTTGCAAAACGAAAGCCTATCCCAACTTATAACATATTTCAATTAAAAAGTAGGTGTTGCAAAATGACTAAACGGACTCGTTCTTTACAAAAGAAAGTAAGGTTCACAAAAAAAGAAAATGACTATCTTAATCGTAAAATGGAGTTGAGCGGATTGGAAACATTTCAACTATACGCTCACACTATGTTGATTCAAGGAGAGGTTATTCAAGTTGATTACTCTGAATTGCTTTCACTCGTTATTGAAGTTAAAAGGATTGGAACAAACATCAATCAAGTGGCAAAATTAGCCAATCAGTTTTCCGATATTTCAATTAAAGACATTGAAGGCATGACACAACAATTGGAAAAATTAACTCGATTGGTGGAACAAACATTAAAAAAAGAAACAGACAAACATTCGCAACAAACGGAGGTTGATTAATTTGGTGTACACAAAGCATTTTCCTATAAAGACATTT
>NW_017099250.1:0-31810 GCF_001412225.1 Nicrophorus vespilloides
GATGATCCGTCGCATATACCGTATAATTCGGTATGATGATATATCGGTTATTGAATATAACAAAAATAAAATAGGATCATTCAATAATAGAAATGTTAATTTATTTTTATGAACATCTTCAAAACATTTGATACACAGTGTCGGTTGATCATAACACTGTGCGCAATATGTAACAACTTTATGAAAATTTCAATATTTTTCCCACAATTCTTATAAATTGCTTCAATATCATTAAAAAAATGTATAAGAAATATTTAAACGTTTAAAGGTTATAATTGACGTAAGATATTTGACGTTTCTCTCAGTCCATAGGCGTCCACGAAAATTTTTTTGGGGGCAGGCAACCCGAAAAGCGCCGTCCTTAACGTGTTAACAAACAAGTATGTCATTCTCTCTCTTTTTTATTCACTGCCTGTCCTCTACGAACCTGCACACTCAGACGTTCGAGACGAACTGTCGCAGCAAATTAAAGTCCAGAAAAATATTTAATTACTTAATGATCCTATATAACAGTGTTTCTCAAACTTTTAAGTCCGCGACACCCATTTGCGCGTAATAAAATTCTGAGACCCCTGAATAATGGGCATGTGTAATATCCCGGATTGATCTGTCATCAATCTTTCACTTTGAGAATCACTGCTTTATAATATGTATAAATGCATTTAAATAAACCTGGCCTCGCAAAAGTTTATGCCAGCCATTGGCGAAACTTCAAATATTTAACCTCTCCCCACAAAATGTTATTCGGGCCACTAAATCGCTCGGGATTTTTCAAATTTGAAGTTCGAGATCCAAAACATATTTGAATCGGTGGCAATCGCAAGCCCGACAACCGAAATCCCGTCTATCGAAATCCCGATGTTCGAAATCCCGAGTGTATCGAAATCCCGACTATGTCAAAATCTCGACTACCATAATCCCGACAATCAAAATCCCGACTATATCGAAATTCCGACAATCTAAAACTTAATAAGATTATTAATTGTTGTTATTTATTGTTTATAACATAAACTAATTATATTATAGAATATTTCTTATTCTTAAGTTTTATAATGAATAAGACAACGAAAAAAAAAACAATAATAATTAATATTATTTATTGTTATTAAGAATAAATAACAACAATTAATAATCGGGCAACAGAGCCATCGACCTAAGTTTTAAAAATATTTTTTTCAGTATCCGTCGTACCTATTAAAATATAGTAGAATAATATAAAATGTTATTGTAGAAATTATAATAATAAAAGACACTGTCGGAATTTAGATTGTCGGGATTTCGATATATTCGGGATTTCGATACAATCGGGATTTTGATTGTCGGGATTATGGTAGTCGGGATTTCAATACACTCGGGATTTCGAACGTCGGGATTTCAAGACACTCGGGATTTCAATACACTCGGGACATTTAGAGATTTTTTAATTTTACTGTTTACTGTTTCACCTACTTGTTATGAAACAAGTAGGTGATGCAAAATGTTTGAAAACTATGATTATTTACTATTATTAGAACTTTTAGTTGGGCGATACAGTACAGTGTTATAAATGCAAAAAAATTCATAGTATTTGATTTGCATTTAATGTTACAAGCGCTATTTTGAAAAAATGTATTCTAATAATGTGAGTATCAAAGTTATTAGAAACATATATAATATAGACAAGAAGTGTTCCTATTACAACGAACAGATTGATGAAATAGATTTTTTATAAACATTGAAGTGTTTGAAAATGCCATAACTTGTTCATTTTTAATCTTTTTTATTTTCTTTTTTTACAGATCATCCCATGGAGATGGCTATGTATAATATCCAGCAACGAAAACAACTCATTGGGGTTTTCTATTCGTGTGAAAATTGATCTCAGAGAAAATACCGGCACTATTGAATGGGGGTACTGAGAATGGGGTAAGTTGAAGCTGATGTAATTCCCTGTTACATCAGCATCAACTGCTTCCCCAAAAAAACCTAAGGCTACTTAAAAGATCGGGTTTACCTAAATAAACTTCGAACAATTCAAGAACTTAAGAACATTCCAGCCGAAATCATACTTTTACGAACCGAAACCTTACGTACATGGAAAATGCTATGGAAAGAGTATGCATTTGTTAGCAGGAAAATGGTAGACAAGACCAACGCATCAAAACTGATCGGTCAGTTTTGGATGAAATAAAAAATATAACTTGTATTTAATGTAGGATTACGATACATACAATGTTGGTACATTTAGTGTTAATTCTGACGTCACTGACCAATCAACACATTTGTTTAAATCTCGTACACCACTACTTTGATATTTTTTTCTATAAAAGTAAGACTTAATATGAAATAGTACTTACATCTGCTTTTGTACTATGACTGTTATAAACATACAACATAAGGCGAAAATTGCAAAAGCATGTAGAATCAGAATAAAATAAATACCAAAAATTTAAATAAATTTGGTCGGCGACCACTGAGTTACAAAATCAAAATTAAACTTTTTTTTACTAATGTTAATAGATAAGGATTATAACAACAACGTATAATCTGCATTTTAAAAATATAATTAAGGAATTTTAGGATTTTTTTTATTTAATAATTTATTTAAAACTTGTGTACACAATAAATGGCACTTACATACATTAATAATATATATATTTTTTTTACATCAACTACTTCCTGTCCCACGGGTACAATCAGACATAATTAAACAATTGCATGCAATTCCCGAATCCTCAAGGATTCCTTAAATTTATTAAAAATAATATATTATATGGTTTGTTTAAACGTACTATGCGATATTGTAAATGATTAAACTTAATAACTAAAAAAATAATAACAATTATGTTTCTCTGTCCCTCTCTGTACTTATTACATTGCTTAAACTAATTAACTTTTATTCGAATAATAATATTAAGTCGGGTTGAAAAGAATTTATTTTAATTAATTTTAAATAACCAGTAAAATGCATCAAATTACTACATTCAGCAAAAAATCTCAGATTTGGAGCGATTTTCGTATAGTAATAAAAATCGTTGCAAATTTATGATGATATTTGATTAAGATATCTGTATGATATGCGTATACAAAGTAATTAGATACAAAAGAAAATTAATGTTATTACATTACATATTTCGTAGCAAATACAGAATGTCTCAACGTTTACGTAATTGATTTTGAATATTATATGGTTTCAGACTAGCCGTTAATTTAATGTTCTAAACACAGATCTTGTTAGAATCGGTAAAAAACCTGACCGTGCTTATGGTAAACAAATAATTGTATTAAACTTTGACAATCTTGTAAGCACTGCAAGCTAATAAATATTAAAATACGTATTTATGTAACGCCAGTTGAAGCATGTAATTATTAAACATATATTTCCAATTTTTTATTCAGGAAATTTTATAGTTTCGTTTATAGTTTGAGCACACATATACATGATAATTTTACTGGCTTCATTGTTACTGCGACAAAACAATAAACATATAATAATTACAATAATACATTCTCTTTCTCGTCAAGTATTTACAACAAACAAATAAACTGAACAGTAAAATATTTAAATAATAAAATATCATTTGGTTCTAACAAATTAAAAAGAAATTATAATAATTGTTAACAATTATATAAGTAACATGTGGTTCAATTTATACTTTTTTCCATAAAAAATTTCAACATTTATTTACAGACGTATCGTTATTTTCTTCGATTTATTTGATTCGTTGCTCTTCATTATAAAAAAAAATAATTAATGCGTTTATTTATAGCATCATTAATATTTTTGTTAACGAAATTGATAATTTGTTTCGCGAATTATTAACTTTTTACCCATAATAACATGGTTATTATGATACGTAAATATGCAATAAATATGTTTATAACCTTGCACATTATAGTAGCATTGCAAATAACACGTACAACTTTATCTACGATGTCCTCTTCCGTTCATTTGGCCGCCCTGGACTAACATCGGCGGTGGTCCTCCACGCGCTTCATACATTCCTCTGGGTACCTCTGATCTCTCGATTTCGTCTCCTGATAAATCTAAGTCTTGTACCATTTGCATAATTTCTCGTTCCTTCTTCATATCTTCCCTGTCTTCCACCTGAATCGAATGAAAGGAATTAGTAATGTTGTGTTTATTGCATGATTTTGTTGTATACTTACATCATTCCCGTTTGGTATGGGCGTTGCAAATTTTAGATTGGCAAGGCTGCCGTAGCTACGGGACCTATGTTCTTGCCTGATAGAGTAGCTGAACGCTCGTTCGTTAAGGTGACCTTTTTTTCTATAAATACCAGTGTTGTAGGGACTCTCGTCCAGGTTCTGAGGTTCGTCAAGTCCGTTCATGCTCTGCGCTAGCTTTTTACTCATCTTACTCTGCTTTTCTTTGCTGCCCTTTTTATTTGCTTTCGTTTGAGATTCCATCGTCGCGTATTGCTGCATTAGATATGCTTCGTGTGGGAAATTGACAGGCTGGTAGCTTGCGATAGGGCTCAGCGCTCTGGAGCTGGGCATGTAAATGGGTTCTTCCATTACTTGCGGTTGCTTCTTGTTGCGTTTAGTTTTGGGCATCGTGCCGGGACCTGGTATTAATGTCACAGGTACCAGAGGTGGAGGGATCGGTCTTGGGCCCGGGATCAGCATTTTATTGCCCCTAGGACGGTGCGAGAATGTGTTCCCGTATTGCTTGAAAAACTTGGGGTTAGGTAAGGTCTGCGGATGGGAATGAGGATGTGCCATGATGTATATGGGCTGTTGGGGCATCATCGCCGGATTGTTCTTGGGTTTCATCATCGTTCCTGACACGCTGTTCGCTTTCCCGTTCATCAGAGGGTAGAGTTCTTCCTTGGAGCCTGCCAACAGTTTCTTGTTACGCTTCTTATTCTTCTCTTTCATTGGTGGTGGAGGGACAACCGAGACCGGCTGTGAGATTTGTCGAGGACGACTAGGTCTGCTAATAGTCGAGGTCGAATATACATCGTAGATCCCATCCAGATTGTCCTGGGATCCTACCCAAACCTTATGGTTCTCGTCTCCGTTGTAAATACTGATGTCGTCCTTTGAGTTCCCGATCGTGTTGATCGTCATCGACGAGCCGCTTTGCGATCTGCTCATCTTCCACTCCTCTACCTTATCTTTAGCTGACCTCTCCTCAGAGGTCGATGGAGCCAAAGTCCCGTAAATACTACCATTGGTATCCACCTGCTTCGCGTACGAAGAATCCGCGTACGCGTGGAAGCAGCACCTGACCAGAGCGTTAGCTGCAACTTCCCGTTTGCATATGAAGGCATGACATTCAAGAACCTTAATCCCAGTTGTTCTTCTCAGGATTGCGGCGAATAATGGTGGATGTACGGGATTGGGGGTCCGCGCGAACGGCGAGTCAAGGGGCAGAAACCTCGGGCTCGGATTGTGCAATGTATTCTTCTCCGGAACCAAAACGTACCTGTTGAATAAATGCAAATTTAGAGGAGTAATGAAATCGGGCAGTAAGCCGTTTGTAGAATATCCGAATCTTTCACTTTTCGTGTATTTCGCAAGTAAAACGGACCGTTAAGTTTATATAAGAAGTATTTTATGTGTGCGTTCATGTGTTGTGTAAACAAAAATATTTGTTAGTCCGAACGGTACTCGAGCAAATATCGCTTTGTTTTCTCACATACACTGGCACATATTACTGTTATTACGTCACAAATACCCCTCTGATTAACAAGTACAGTCATTTAATTCTCTTAATATCAATTCAGTACATTTTTTCACAATCTGCAATATTAATAAATATTGTGTTTCAATTGACTTGAAATGTAAAAGTCATAAAATAATGCAAAAAAAAAGTATATTTAATTATTTATTAAGGCGGGAATTCGTTATAATAGAATAAATAATGCATAAGCTCAGTTAAAGACAGTTTCTAGGAGCGTAGAACTAAACATCGACTATCAAGGAATTACTATATGCGAGTTCCTTAGAAATTTGTAAATAGACAATTAAGTTAGTCTGTGAAGTTCTTTAAATTTCATAGCAGTAATTATAAATATGTTACTAACAAATATCAATTAATATAATACAGTAATGTGATTTTTTTGACTTAACACATTGAATATTCATGTTTAAATTTAAATCGAAACTATGTAAATATTAAAATCGAATTGATCGAATTGATATAACCGATTTTGATTTATGACAGAAAACTGAAACTCTGAAATTTGAGATGCAATATTAGAATGTTTAAAATAATATGTAATTCATAAATCATTTTCATACTCATGAATATTTAGAATTTTATATAGGCACATTAAAGTATACTTCATTAAAAAAGTATTAATTTAGAGATGTATATACATTTTTGATAGAAGTAAACAATACCAGAAATTTTTTAATATTGTAATTCTTAAATCATCATCCTCTAAGACAATGAATCATTGTTATTTATATTTTTGATTTTGTTCAATGAATGATTTCAATGGACTATTTTTAGATTCCTTTCTATTTTTTGTCGGTATACGCTTCGCGAAGTTCCTCTTTTCGGCGATAAATGTATTTTTTTTCGATGGAATTACATAATTGACGAATATTTCCAAATTAAGTAAATAGCTCTGCAGGAACGAAATCGAATGAAACTCCTTTAAATTGCATAAGTTTTTGTACGTCACAATCATAAAATCGGTACGTGCGTATTTTTTGGATTGCAATGTACATATGTATTATTTTTATAAACGAAAAGCGGAGGATACAAGAAATATAATTAATCCAACAGTACTTGATCTCTCCGATGGCAGACTTTAAAATTGGGTTCTTGCATTTGGATACACACCCTTGGGCGCTCCGGTGTCTCCAATCCTCAACTTTCTCGACATTCCATTCTTTATTATCTCAGACCTCGTTCCAAGAAGAAATATATACACTTGCGGGAATTACATTACAACCGTTTATTATTTGCTCGTTATACGCATTGCAGGATTCCTAATTAACTGTACTATTGACTACAATTAATAGAAATAAATAGTTTGATAGTTAATTACAGAAATAAACATCATCGAAAGAAAGTAAACTTCATTTGTGGAATCTCAAAAGTCATGCATTGCATAATTATCGTGAGAGTTTATGTGAATATAATGCAAAGAAGAAATTGGATCTTTTCGTTAAGTATTAAGTTAAGTAAGTATTAATTAATTTCTTCAAAAATATACAGTTAATACTTATACCGCTTTCTCGTTTTTTTTAAATATTTGGTCATTCAATTATATGTAACGACCATATTTCAATATAGTTCATCGAAGCTGTGTCAAAGTGACATACTTAAAAATTTTAAAAATATTTGCTGCATAATACTAATTACAGTCCCATAGATGTAAGGTCACACCTTTAAAATGGCATTTCTTAATTATTAAAATAACATATGTATATGTATTTATTTTAGTTTACATCTTATTTTTTATATATTAATAATCTATCTTAATATAGCGTTCTAAAATTAAATTTAAAACAAAAAGTATAGAATTCAAATGTTGATCCATTTGAAAATAAATTTAAATATGAAAATGTCCATACGTAGGTTCACATTATTTTTATTTAAGAATTTCAAGTTTGAAGCTACATTTAGAAATTGTGTAATAGTTCGGATGCAATGATTTAATCCATTACGTGTGCTACTCGAACGTTTAAAAAAAAGTACAGTCCATCGGTTGGCGAGATCAATTACAAAGCTAATTGCGGAGAAATAGGTGTTATGCACATGAAATCAATCTGCTTTTGCAATTACCACACAGTGCATTGCATGATTGCAAACTTATTAGTATGTCGAGCTAGCAAAATGGAAGTAAACACGTGCCAAAAACATTTTCACACTTTTCATTTACAAAATATCGTTCGGCTGCCTTTTTGTAATACGACTATTATGGAACGGAGAAAGTTTTTGTCGGTCACGTTGCTATGACAATTAATTTCAGTTTTATTAATCAATCGGCGTACATCAATTACACTGAGATATTTACATCCGGTTTACGGTGCATCTTAATTATTATGTTTTTAAATTTACTGCATGTAATTATTTTGACGCGTCTACATTAAATGTTAAATATTTACTTATTGTCATAAAGTTTCTATTATAAACAACAACATATTACTACTTTTTAATATTTCAAATTGTTTCTAATTAATTAAGTGAAAAATCCCCAGAAGCACAATAGATCGTAATATGTTCTGGTGCGATATGAAATAGGAATGCGGTTATGGGAAGAAAAAACAAACTATTCAAATGAATGTGCATGGAATGTAGCGAGGAAAGCTATAAGCTTACTTTTCTCGTTGACGTGACAACGAGTGAGTTGTAAAAAGATAGATCCCAGAGAATACTTAATTATATGTTAAATTAACAAAGAATTAACAATGATGTTGATTTTCATATGATTTTATGTATGAATGCCGTTGGAGGCCTTGGGATAAAAAATATCTGATTTCTTGCATCGAATTTAAATTGATAATATTAGAACAAGGATAAAGCACTTGGCGAATGATTATCAATACGTATATGAGTAATTTGAAATCCGTTGTTACGGGATTGAAACGGAAATTAAGTTCGCAGGTCTACCAACCACTAATCACTTAATCACCGTTAAAACAAATTAATTATTTCACACAGCCGTAAATGCAATTTGCTTCTACTATCCTTTATAAATCATAGCGCATAAAACCGCTTAGAATATATTGATTGGTAGTTAAAACGTTGTATGATAGTAATATTAATATTAAGGACTATTGCCGTATTAAGAAATTTCAAATTATTATCAACTTCTTCGCATATATTGCGATATAAATATTTCATATATAAATATTTGATAGAAATACAAATAGATTTCCCCTTTGAATTAATGAAGCTTGCGATGTGACCATGAAAATGACCATGTTCAAATACGAGGACTATAATTAAGGACAAAGAGCGGATTCTCGCATAGGTGAAAATGCTCGATTCAACAGTTATTCGAGAACTTGTTTCTGAAATGGCTATTTAGTAAAAATTTGGTTTATAGTCATGTGTGGTAAACAGACGTTATGAGCGGTTAAGTAGAACTATCTTTTCCAAAATTGAAGTAGGTTTTTTTTTGTCTTGAATTACATTTAATGGCCAGACATAATAGATAACCGCGTTAAATTATTTGATTATCCAGTTTTTTTTTGTACAATTAAATGCAAAAAGGTTATTTTGTAGTCGATAAACATTTTCCGTCGTATACTTTTCAAATATCAATGACATATAAATAAAAAGTGCGCAAAGTTGGTACGCAATAGTCGATGTCATTTTCTAAATTTAAATTAGTTGTTATTGGATGTCAATGCGTATCTTATTTTGTTGACCACCCGTTTACGTAACTCGCTTAGCCGATGTTGAATGAAAAGTAATAAATGCACGGGACTTCATGGAATTCAAGGCTAAATGCATGCATTCCCCATCATTCCGCCGCGCTCGACTCATTGCTGTTTATCGCATGACTGTCATATAACTATTATTATATTATTAAACTGCGTGTTTCCTGCGGCGACAGCAGGGAAAAGCTATACTCCGGCAAAATGGTTGAGGTCTTTGTCTCTGTAATGTTTTACCTAATCGCAGCGCAATAGTGGAGGCTCTCGATTGGGAAGAATCTGGTGATCTTCTTGTGGTTCTCATCGACGTTTTCGAGCAGTATGCCGTTGGACCAGACACTCAGCCAGCTATCGATCCCTCTGGCCCCGGTCGCTCCTTGATCTGGATACAGTTCTTGCAAAGGCTCCTGGATTCCTTGCAGTCCATCTTTGGTTTGTTGCGGTACGGAGCTGCCCAAATACAGAACCCTGCAGCGGCAAATCGGTGTCGACTCTGACATGATTGCACCTAATTATCCTTTCGCAATTAATTTATCGAGGTTCTTCTATATCGCTTTCTGTCTGTCTTTTGGAGTCCAAGTCTCTCCGGTTAGATGAATGCAGTCGGTGTTGGTATCAAGAATTTGTCATTTTGGCGCGATCTCCTGGAAAAGAGCAGAAGGAAATAAATTAGAACCGTTACAATTCCACCATTGCCAACATAATTGCAATCGACGACGCATCGAGCCTAATACTAACGAGTGCGAGAACAATAGGTGGATCTCTTGCGCGCCGGAGGTAAATGATCTGGCAATATACAGGATGTCTAATTTTCATTGTATGGAAAAGCCCACAAAAAAAGATTTTTTTAAATAAATCCGCCTTTCTAATTAGCAACGTCGCCTTATTATACACATTCGATTGTTATTCCACGGCCAATCGTGATGCTCAAGAATGCAAGACAACTTTTACACACGTAATTTCAACATTGCGATGCTTCACATTCCTCGTAGCTTTTATTTCATTTTTTTTTTCGTTTGATTTTGGCTCGCGCCTAAAGTTATGTCAAATGAAAAAAAAACATTATACTATTCGTGCACCGTCGTTAGTTCTGTTGCAACAAGGTGAGAGTTGTACAAACTTCAATTTATTGTTAGAAATTTCGAAATCAAATAGTATTTTCATTTGTTCTAATGGAAATTTATAATATGCACTGTTAAAACCGCTAAAACACAAGTTTCGAATGCATTGAAATTGATGGAAACGCATTTTTTTGCTATATTGCATTACTTTCATTGTGGTAACTAAATAATTTACCTCAATAATATTATGGTTGGTTTAATATGCGAATTCTGGTAATACTAGACACAAATATGAATAATAAACTTGTAAAACTTAAGGTCGAAAGAAAATAATTAATCTTCTGAAAAAGTCTTGTTTTACAGCAAAATTAAGTTACATTTCATGATTTATATAATTATTATTAATAAATTATATAAATAATTAATAAAATAAAACCAAATTGACATGTTGGAAAGGCCTATCGACAATTGGTTAGGACAGAAAGACCAATTGTCGATAGGCAATTTAAAATTAATTACAGAAAATATTTTACTTATATTATTTAAACTCTTTGATATAAATTTTGGTCAATTAAAATGATTATATAAATATTTCGGAAATATTGATATTAAATTCTAATTGGAACAAAACTGATTAATATGTAATTTGATCGTTGTAATTAAATATATTTTGCAATTTTTGAGTAATTGCAGTTTGTTAAGTTTATTGTTGCAATTAAATAAAAACTATTGACAAACCTGTATATATATTCTTATAGCAAACAAGAATCAAGTGATAAACTCAATTGCTTAAGCATCAAATGTTATGCTCAACGAATTCAATGAAATAAAGTTTTCAAGTGTATTCAAATATTACAAAATTTACTGTGTATACATAGTATTTTTTATAGTACTGCAACATATTGAACCTATTGACATTTTTTTTTATATATTAATATAATCAGAGGCCAAGTGTATCATTACTATTATTTATAATTCTAAACAATTACTAGGTAATCCACAGAATTCCTAAAAGTACTAGGTAATTTTTAATAATTTTATATCATACTGAGATATTAGCAAAGTGAATAAAGTTAATCTACTGATCTATAATGAAGAAATAAATTATAACATAAAGGGTCTTTTGCTAATCTTTTTTGTTAATCTTTTTTGTTTTATTATTATAACAATATGAAAATGTTAATATATTTTGACTGTTACAATAAAGAATTACAAAATAAACGACAAAATATCATAAAAAGTTATATGATTTTCTTATAAATTAGATATAAGTAGTAAATTATTGTACGAAATTATATGTAATATTATTATTACGATTAATATACGAATTGCGACAAGAGAAATTTCAGTATTTAATTATTTAATTTAAAAAGCAAATATATATTTTTTATAATTATCGTAATATAAAATGAAAAAAGAAAATATGTAATGTAAGAAAGACGAATGACGGAAATTCGGTCTTCCATTATTTTCTTTCGTGAGCAATTAGAAAACATATTTATGTAGAAACTAATGAACGTCGGATTTCCAATGTTAATCATTCGACATATTGCATTCAATCCCCTCCACACGTCGCACACACACATTATGCTAATCATTGCAAAGAGAAAGACAGATTGCTAATCACTTCGTTTATTTATTTTGTTGTATGCATTGCACGAATTCCATGGTAATGCACCAACCTGTGGGTTTTTGTGCATAAATGCACTATTATTACGTCCGGTGGAATTTTCAGATAAAAAACAAACATGACGATTCATGTTTGCAACTATCCGCATATCGCGGTATGCGGTATCATAATCACTATTTATAAAACAGTGATCTTCTCAGTGAATCTTTGTACAATTTGCATCTTTTAGTCATCTTAACTGCAGCCGATGAATGGTAAAATACAAATTATTGCTCATGTTTTGTTTATAATATGCAATTTCTGGAATTATGTAAAGAACGTTAACAAACTTAATGTTCTTTACGACAGCCATTTTGACGTAGTTTATAAATGCACGATTCAGTTGAACTCACTGTTGCGGCAGAATGTAGCATATGAACGATTATAGAAATGTATATTTGTATGCCCTACAGGTTCATTTTTCAGAATAATTGCAATGTACAATTATATTATTTACATTAAATTACATTTCTATAATTAATATTTTGATATTTCATAAATATTTTAGTATGGATTATTAAATTTTATAGGAAAATAGTCATGACTCTTTCTTAGTTATAATAACCATAAAAAATCAGATTTTCGGATTGGTTAAACCTACTAGTTTCTTAAGAGATCTAGCAACCGTTTCTTTTCAACATAATGTAATTTAATTAATAGTAGTTCATATATATTCCCAAGAAGTTGCATTTACTATTATTCTCTATAAATAAATATATTTATTTTTTCTGTTATTCCATTGAAATTGCAATGGAATTATGTTTTATCGCCGCTGTATATATGCAGGTATATGAACGTTTCCTTTCCTATGTTAATGATGGGAACATTACTTGGAGACCACTGCATACAGAAGCATTTGTACGTAGAAGCATATTGTGGATATTTAATTTGGTTTCTGTGTTCAAATGGTTAATGATATCCAATTATGTGTGTAAAAAAGGAATGGGACTGAATTGTATTCTTAACCGCTTCCATGCATTTTCTAAATTCACATCAGATCTTTTGTGATCTGGTGAAACAAACCGAGTAATTGTGAATCCATTCTGCACTCAATATAACTGGAATTAAAACATACGATACTTTACACACTTAAAATTTGCGATGCTTTTGATTTTATTCCTCTAATCAATTTGGTTTCTTTTCAAAATATTCATATGATCCTATTACCCAATTATTTGCGTAACTCTTCACTATAAGTATTGTATTTTACTTGTCTAAATAAACATATTGATAATTACACTAACACTTTTTTTTTCATTTATTATTTAATCCTATATATATAATAAAATAAAAACTTTGTTTTGTTTGAAAAATACATTTAGCATTTGGGTTTTAGAGCATCTAGATCAATAGGTTTAGTTACTAGGAATACTTGTTGAAATGCATTTTTAAACGTTTAAGGCCTATTTTATTCATTCTTTTGGTACATATTGATCCTAGGAATGAATTTTGTATCAATAATTTGAATAAATTTAAAGTATAGACAACGCAGCATACAAAATGCGATGTTGCAAGCTGATACATGCAGCATATATATAAATGATTAGTAATAAATGGTATAGGTAATATATGGACTCTAGTAAATAAAAACTGTTATCCGGTACAGAAAGACATTCGCTAGCTCATATATTACTTTGCATTCAATCTACGGACGTTTAATATTCATGTATCTCTTTTAAAACAAAGAAAATAATTTTTATACTCGTTGTCTTTTTTCTTCCTTTCATTCTGTATTAATTCAGTGTCTTAGTATTTAATGATTGAAATCCGAAGTTTGACGTAGCGTAACGTATCATTAGCATGTAACAACGTACTGGTACGAGGATATTACTGCTTGGAAGTTTCTTTTCATTCAATTACTGTTTCTTTTTCGCATATAATATCTGACCAACCTTGTTTCAAACTTCCTATTTTGTACACACATATTTCTAATTATTAATTGCTATTGTTTACCTGTTAATGTATACGATCGCTTCCTTATTGTAGGTAAATATTGTATTTCTTGTAATCAAATGGAGAGTTTGAAGTCAGCAACGCAGCGGCAGCAGCAACAGCAAGCGAGGCAACACACAAACCAAACACACCTATTCTACCACATTCCTTTTAAAATTCCAATCCAACACAGAACGATTGATTCGCACACTTATAAGGCACATGAAAACCCGAAGTCCCTAAGTGTTTTAAGTATCGGATCCGCTGTGTTCCGATGGCACGGGTCTAAGATTACACTGATTCTTTGAAGGGTAGCGAACAGGTGGGAAAGCCAAAGGCTAATAGACGGTGATCGAGAAAAAAAAATGGAATAAAAAAAACACACACAACACGAACTACACACGAAAAAGCACCGTTTTCGCGTGATACAGTATATATAAATCGTACTCTTTGGAGACTTGAATGCTCGGAGGTTACCTCCACGTAGTTGAACAGGTAAACGGGGCGTAAGTGAGTGGGGGACCTGAATGCGCAGGTAAAAACTGACACAGGTGGGCTCCAAGATTTAAACGCAAGAATAGCAAGAATTCCCTTCCTTTTCTCGTGTAGCTCTTCTATTCCATGGTTTTTATGATCGGTCAGTATATGAATTACCCGATTTGGGGTTCTTGCCTTTCGGGTACATCCATTCAATATGAATCCTCCTCTGGCTTAGTCAGAGAAGGCGCGAGGACGAAGTTTCTCTTGGCCCGAGTACACGGAGGCATTCACTGCTCTCTTACCTAACTTGACCTCTCAGAGAGGAAAGACCACAACCAGCACTGAAAACTACCTCGATGTCAGTCGGAACCCATCTAAAAAGGTTAATTAAATAGAAAGATTGCTATTACATACACGAACTTATAATTATTTGATGCATATTACTTTTTAAAGCATCCACGTCAAATCTTTAACAATTAAGATAAACAGATTTCAATTTTTGGTAATGTGAGACAAAATTGTGACAAAATCATCTTTAAGCTCATCTCTGTACTTTTTATTTATCATAATATTAAATAACCTTTTTTAATTTATTATTTTTCGATTAATACATGTAAACCTCAAGACATCGTATAATATTAATGTCTTCGAATTTGTATGCTTATTACGCGAAAATCGCTAATAGCTCATACTATTTTCTGTAGTTTATTTTTTAAAGTCCATATTCAATATGTATTTAGAATGTATAAGTAATTAAGTAAAACGTGAGTAAATGTTAAAAAAAGTATTTAAAAAAGGGAAGACCCCGCACTTTTTCAGAAAACTAATATAGTTTCAAGAATTTTGTTGTGGATCAACTAATAAATAAAATATTATATATTATGATGCAGATTTTTTTTATTATTATACCAAAAACTTTAGGAGTGGCTCTCAATATTTTCAGGTGGGTAACTATGTTTCTTGCTGCAAAAAGTCTAGCATCAAAATTACTGATAGTATTTTTCAAACATATTAAAAAAAAACACTTTATTTCAATAGATCTGGTAGATCACGATAACTTTTTAATTAGAAAATTGGGTCGCGATCATTTTTTAGTAAGTCTGTACTTTTGTTCAAATAATGAATATAACTATTCAAATATAATAATAAAAATCTTTATTAGTCACCAATTGTAACCAAAGGGAATTTAAATATATAAATCCATGAGATTAAAAAATAAATTATCTAGTAACTATTTACAAACCTACAGTAAACCATATAAGAATTTATAATTGCAGGAATATTTTTTGTAATTTCACTAACTGTTGTTTCATGTATTTCTGTAACTGATGTTTTTGTATATCCTCCTTATACACGTGGGGATAAATTTGTTTTTCATTTTCATAATTAATGCATATATTCTCGGAGGAGAAAATAAAACGAAGTTGCAGTGAAATATATATATTGGAAAATATTGATTAAAACAATCATGTTTTTGAATCATGACTAATATTTATTAAAACAAATATAGTGTTTATTACAGATGTTCCATCTTGTCCTCTTCATTTATAAGGAAGGTTTTTACTTTCGTTTTGGCATACATCAGAGTTTCTAGAATCGGACAATTGTAGAGTAAACCTTAAAACTATTTAATATACAATATATTTGTTAAATAGAATTTTTGGAATCGGAAAATTTTAGAGTAAACACTGGAACCATTTAATATTGAATATCTTTGTCAAATAGTTTCTGGAATCGGAAAATTGTAGAAAACCCTAGATTCCAAATTCTTGAAACAGTGGTGAACAAAGACATTCAATATTAAATGGCTCTCCTTTGATACAATAGCACAATATTTACATTCATTTGAAACTAACTTAAATGCTTCAAAATTAAGTAACGATTCAATAAGTTGTAAGTTATTTTAATTATAATAATAATTTTTTTTAATCAACTCCAATAAACCTCTAATAATAATCTACTTGTAATATTACAATGATGTGAATTGTGTTTTTATTTATTAATTTTTTTATACTTAAGTATAAAATAATTGACTGCAATAATTAAATAATAAACTTTTTTTAAAGTTTGTTCGATATGCCTCCAGATATACAAGTCTATTTAACTAGTTTTAGTGCGCCACGATTCAAATATAAAAGGTAAGAAATGGCGCGTATGGTAACTGAGAGGAGTGGAATGTAAACAAATCATAAGAAAATAAAACATTTAAATATGTGCTAATTAGAATAGATACTTCTTTTTGATCGTAGCTTAATAAACAATATCATTAATAATAATTTTATTATCATTAATAGTAATTTTAATTCATTTTTGTCACAAATAAACATAGTGGGAGTCTCAACAAAATTATTAAAACATTATAAATATTAACATGCACGATAATTAATCTGGTCATATACATGATACATATTTATTTGTATCATAGGACATATATATTACTCACAATCGACGATTCAATTTATTTCTTTTTTGACAAGAGAAAAGACGAAATCAATTTACAACAAGCACAGTTGCATAATTGCCACGGACCGAATAAAAGAAATGATGAGTAATTACTAATTATGGTATGTGTAATATGACCTTTACAGTTTTGTAATTTGCATACGTAAAGTAGCGTTTGCAAAATGTACATCGCTCGAATAAATGCGTAAGATATTGTTTGCGTATGTTTTGGTTTGATTAAATTAGTCTTTACTCGTTTATATCCATTCTATTAACTACATAATATAAACATTCCAATGTTAAGGTATTTATGTCGATGACGTTTCGAATATATTATATTACCGCGCACGGTTGGTTGCCTATCTTGTCTAATTTGAATAATTGTCTATTATTAGGACAAAAAGGTTTAAAATCTAGAAAACAAAAATAGAACATTGAGAGGCTAAATATATAAAAAAAAAAGTTTATTATAAACTTTTCAAATCGGGCTATAGTGAATTTGGGCTGATTGATGAATATAATATAAATATAGAAGATATGACAATATGCCTTGTTACTTTAGTATAATCAGTGTATTCAAATAATTATACATAGGGCAGAAAGACTTATGGTCACTAGCCATTGATTATATTATTGTTTGAATAATAATCATTATTAATTCTACTTTATAAACATATCCAAGAGTTTTGTAAATCCAATTTCACAAATTCAATTTTCAATATTTCTAGTCAAATACAATCTGTTATGTCTTTACGTTACGTTTCATTATTTAATCAATAAAGTTAAAACTAAAGATTTGGTATACAGTGAATAAATATTTATGAACAGGCTTTTATGAAGGATTATTTCTGAAAGTGGTGGTTGTAAAAACATACATACATTTACTTCATGTTACTTTAGCGACTAAAGATATTAGAAATAATAATGTATACTAATTACATTACTAATTTTAAATAAAGAAATGCTAACAAAAAAAAAGATTCAACAGTAAAAGTGACTCTATACTTATATCAATTGAAAATATAATCAATTCAATTACTTTGCATACATTCTGTATTATGTTTTATTGTACCCAACACTGTCCCGAGAATTGCGATTTCTTGTGTTCAGTATGGAATGCAGAAATTGTACTATAATTGATCACAACAGCTCATACTCATAATTATGCTAAAATAGCCAGAACAAATGAAGTGGATTGCGTAATTGCATGCATTGCATAAGGAACTTGTACGAACCGTTAAACGCATAGTTGTTTTTTTTTATAAATAGCGTTATATGATCCGCACTTTTATTTAAATCGCGTTGTTATTAATTTTTCAAAATTACGTTCATGTGTAAATTGATTTTATTTATTTTTTTATACATTTAACTGTATTAGGATTACAGATGTTCTTTCTGGAACCGAATGATTTCCTCGCGTCTTCGATGTCATCTCTGCTGCCAATGAATCTAGGACTAATACTCGGAATAGCCTTCATGTACATGTTTAAAGTATATACAAATGGTGTTCCTGTTGGTAATTGGTAATTGGATATGAGAACATCTGGGACATCTTCGATGTGTTTAATGATTGCTCTTAAACTGTTATGATGTGCTACAAGTAATATGTTCTTGCCTTGCTTTAAGTTTGGTACGATCTGATCGTACCAAAGTGGTAGAACCCGTTGCGTTGTCATTTTCAGAGATTCGCATCGGGGAAAATCGTCTATATCTAAATCCTGATCGTATCTATTGTCATTAACTATGCACTCGTAAAATGGATTTGTCGTCTTTATTGGAGGTGGAATTGCTTTGAAACTTCTCCTCCAAAGTTGAACCTGCTTTTTACCATAGATTTTTCGAAGATCTTCCTTACTCTTTCCTGTCAAATCGCCGTAATGTCTCTCGTTCAATCGCCAGTGAGAAATAGTTTTCATAGTTTTCTGGAATGTCTGGCACTTGATTAATTGTAGGGTCTCTGTAGCCCTGCTCAGTTTGGATGTATACGCAATATCGAATTTGAATTCATTCTTTAGAGCTTTGCCTGCTTTTCTTGCTTCACATTTGCCAATATCTGTCAGTTGGGAGTCATACCAACCGGTGAACAGTCGTTGCTCGTTCCATTCCGATTGACCGTGCCTGACGAAGACAATTTTGTATGTCGGAGCCGTGCGAAACGTGGCTAATGATCGATAGAACATTCTTTACTTTTAACAATTTACATATTTGTTATTATTTATTTTGAGTGACGTTACTTGATAGATTTATTGGTAGAAGTCATTTATTGAAAAACTTGGTAGGGTGTTCAGATATAATTATATTAAAATGATTAAAAATATTTACAAAATATGCACAAAATATTGGTTAAATATTTAAATGTTCATAGTACTTGTATAGTGTTGTAGGCGCTGAAGGTAACTTTTTTATTCCTAGTGCGCTGTGGTTTAGCGTCGTCCTTCTTGATGACACTCTTCAAGGTGGCTTGACCTAGCTTCGTGGTTAAATGTGACAGATTGCCATAGCGTTGCTCATCTGGGTCATAGTTCGATTGCAAAGATGGTAAGTCTTTGAGTTTGGAACTCATACCAAAGAGACGATTGGAGATATTGGAGCGAGGTGGCTGGTGTGGTGGTTTGTAGCAAGGTGGTTGATATGATAAGGTTGTATCTATGTATCGGTAAGCCATTGGTGTAGGTGGTTTTTTCATTAATCTGGGCATAGAGTGCGTCCAGAAACTAGGTAGTTTCGGTGGTGGAACCAATGGAACTTTCGGTACCGTAACACGAATGAATTGTCCCTTGAAAATGTTCGTTGGTGGTTGAGGAGCAGGACCTTTTCTGCGTCTCCGCCTTTCCGGAGGTTTTGGAGGTCGTGCGTCTAAGAGATTCTCGGCCGAGCTCCAGATTTTCTTCAGTGGCGCTTCATCATCCGCATCGAGCAAATTCTCCGAAGACTGGGATTTCTTAATGAACGTCTCGGGGGCGTTTATACTGATAATGGAGGTGGGTTCCTCCAAGTAATCTTCCAGGGGATAGTTGGGGCGCGTAATCTCTATATGCGTGATGCCGTTGGAGTCAGTTCTCTGGAGGAGATTAAAATTATTATTTAGTCCTGTGCAGTAGGCTCGCTGGTTGGAGACTGCTTTCACTGTGCTGAAATTTGCGTGGAACGCTTGGAGTTCATCCAGGTTTCCAAATTTAAATACTAGAGTTTCGTTGACGATCACGAAAACTAAGATATCTGGATATTTTATGTCCGTGTAGCAGACACAATTGACTAGATTAAACGTTTCCGATCGGGGTGTGCCATTGATGACCTCCCCGTCATCCGAGTCTGAACATGCAGAGCCGTTAGCGCTGTCGGTTTCGCGACCTTTTGCTTGATATTCTTCATCATTAGACACTAACGAGATGGAATCTATATCTGATTCAAATCCCTCGTCCGTCTGGGTGCTTCCCGGTTTAACCAATTTGAGGACCAGCTGACTATTCTTGATCTCGATCGCATACAGTGCCAGATTCTGGACATTGACTCGATGATGCGCTTCTTCTACCACGGCCTTCAGGGATCTGCTTGAGGATGATTCCCGATGCACCAACGTCGCCGACGTCATCCTTATTTTGCATTATCTGAAATTAAATAATTAAATTTAGTAATGATAATTTCAGCACATAAAATTAGAAATAAGAAAATAACGAAATGAAGTAATGAACATTAAAAATCGGTATTATTTCTAATATTGAACAAAAATTGTATTGACTTAAATTAAAATTTACATATATTATATTTATGTGTCGCTATATACAGAGTTGTAATGACTGGTTAAAAATATTTTGTATTCTATTTGAAGCACGCTTAACTCTTACATAAAACGAAACCAGCTCAGTTCGGGTGTGCAAGAAATAAGTAAATGAGCAAACGCAACCGACGTTGATAACGTTTCCAGGCCACGTTCGATGCTGATGAAAAAGAAGAACATGCATGCATTCATGTATGTAAGCGATGTAATGTAAGATGTCTGAGTCGGCGGAGGAGGAGGTGGAAAAATTGATTTGCTTAACAAATTTTGTGGATCTAGTGCAGAAATTCCATTTCACGTTAACTAAGTGGTCCGATGAATATTTGAATAATCCGTGAATTGGCATTCGTTTCTGCAAACGGAAACGCGCACACCCACAATTTTTGTAACCCAGAAACCGACCTTTTGTCCCACCATTTCTCTATAATTATTCATTATTTATAATTTTGCAAACCGGATTATAAACAGCAATATATATATATATATTTATTATTGACATTTAACTCAACTTCAATGTTCATCAGTTTCACAGTTTTATGTATTTACAGCAGGGTCAAGTATTTGGACAAGGTTCTTCAATATAATCAACTTTTCTTTGGAACATTTCTGCATTGCGATCTGATTTATTTCATGGCGAACGATTATTGCAATCTGCTGTATGTAGTTTTCCTTATTTCCCATATTTATTTCACTGGTAACAATAAGTCATGCTCTATATAAAAAATAATGTATTTCCAATGATTGAAGACAGTCTAATTCACAATTTTATATTTACAGAAAAATTAGATATGCAAATCCTAGATGTTACTCTTTACCTTTCTCTGTCTTTGTTATGGTAATATGCAACATAGACGGATCAAATTTACGTTTACATTTACTTTGTTGGAATGATAATTGATATCGCAAACCCTCCATCGCCGTTTTCAATTATTAATAATTAAAGCACATGATTAGTTTAAATATAAATTAAGAATACAGAAAAACTAAATTTATAAATTATTGAGAAAATAAATGCACATTTTATACATGAATAATGTGTGCTTCGCTCCTTTTTCTCTGTGTGTCTAGTTGAGCACTATGCATTTTAATATGTTTATGACTGCAGCGAAACAATGAGCGTTTCTTTTTAAGTAAAGTATAAAAAAAAGAGTACAAGACCGAGAGCAGGTTTAGTGGAAGTGGGTAAAAAGGTTGTCGGAGTCGTCTCAACCTACTTCCTCGGTGTCGGAATTGAAGGTTCATCTGACCATAACTTACATAAGAAAAATTGCTAGGAAGTCGCACTATATGTGATACCTTGTACAAGTCTATCGAATAATTAATATTTATATTCATTTGTTAATATACATATTTAATAGTATTCATGGTATTTTCTTTCTTTTAAAATAAATTTGTGCAACCATTGCATCCATGGACGGACCGCGCCTGCTGAACAACTATTAGTAAGTATTAAGAGGTATTAGAATAATGGAATTTATGCGTTTCGTTTCGACAAATTGAAGTGAATGAAGCGACGAAACCTATTGACTAAATTCGATTTATAATAGCTTCTGGTCGTCCAAACATATAATTTGTCCCTGGCATTTTGTTTAGCGTCTCTCAATGTCACAAGTCAATTCCTCTTCATTTCTGTCTGAACCAAAGCGATTCCTAAAACGTTTTTAAAACGACAAATGATTAATTAGTGCTGATAACAAGTTTTTTTTTATTACTTTTAGTTTTAAAAATACATTTAGAAAACAAAATTATAATGATTAAACTACATTATCATAAATATTTTTTTATAGTTGTTAGCAGTTTTCTGTTAATTGCAAATGAAAATGATTTAAGATTTTACAAAACGGACTATCTCCTTAAATAAGATCAATTTTATAACAAATCGTCATTTTTAAAAAAAATTAAAACGACCAAGTTTTATTGTAGCCTATATTTTGGATTTTAATTTAGAGCACGTGGCACCCAATTATCAAGTTTTTTTTTTAATAATTTAACAAACGCTTTCAGTTCGACTATTATCAACTAAAGGTGGATTATTATCTGCAAGGTATCATCCGTTGTAAAATACAAAAAAAAACCTTTTCTTGTTTATTTTCAATTAACAAAATTAATAAAACCAACATTAATTTTATACAAATACAGACACTTTCTATCAAATAATCTTAAGATAAACACAATGTAATTAAACTTATATTGCAAATGAAGTAAAGAGTACCCAAAATTATTTGAATCTGCATTCCAATAATAATAATAATTGCACTATAAATATTTTAAGAAATAAGTACAATTTAACTGTTCTACGTAAATGAATAAAGCAACATGCAAATATTGTCATTGATATTTCCTTGATTCCAATATACTGAAACTGATGTATTTCTTTTACGTTTCCTTAAATATTTTTTATCCATCTAAGCCGTCATGCAGTGAGAAAATCAACTTCGACAATTAGATACAAGTATGTGAGAGAATATAATAAAAGATCACGAAGACCGCTGGTTCTGTCGATTCCTCGAGAAATAGAAGCACATCTATTTTCAAAGGTTGGTTGCTTTATGCAATTAAACAAATCATTCGATAGCGCTCTTTTTAATTACTTAACTGTACGAAGAGAAGAATCTCTCATAACTGCATAATAAAGAAATTTATAAAAAAAAAGAACTTGACGAATCTATTTGATGCCACATTATAATTTAGAACTTATTTTTATCTGCACTATTTATATATTGTTTAACCATGTTATATTTTTCATAATTAACTTTTTCTGCTTTCTGTGGGTACGAAGAATGTGTAAAAAATAATTTATAAAAATGGTAAGCAGCAGTCTTTGATCGTAGTGAATTGTCATCGTTTTTACTTTTTAATTGCGCGAGAAGGTAATTGTGGCAAAATTTCATACTCAAATAATCATATATGGGGATGGGAGAAAGTATAACAATAGTTTTTCGTAATTATATGCAAATAATGAAGCAATCCTCATTTGGCTCTGTTGTAATTTTAATTTAAGAACCAGGAAGACAAGACGATTAATTAACTATATTTGTTTTAATAGTACTATACTTAAATATATGTTTTTATATTTTTAAGAATAACAAGTTTTAATATGACCATTATATATAATACAATAACTTTAAACTTAAATCCATAATCATGTATAACTTTTAATTATGCGATATATCTGTTATATATGTGAAAACAATAAACTGAGAATTAGAAATCAAAACTGATGTCAAGTGAAAAGTCATTAAAGGTAAATTTACAAAATTTGTTGTTAAAAGTGGGAAGTGTATTATTTGATTTGTAGAAATTCAGTCAATAATTTCATTCAAAAATTGTAAATTTCAAATATGTTTATGCTCTATAAATGTTCTCTCCTAACAAACGTGAAATTAAAAAAGCAACCAAATTAGTTTTCTCTTATTAGCAAAATTCATTAATCAACTAATTAGAGCCGCGCATTTTGACTAATAACTAGGTACGACCAATGATTTCTAATATATTTGAACATAATAAAAAAGTACTTATGCACAACAAAATCTTAGTTCATATTAATGTTATTGTATAAAACATGTTAATTTGTGAATAATCTACAGTAAAATCTTTATGTAATTATAGTAGAAAAAAGTTTTATGTACTTTTATATTTCTTATTATTATAGTACACTTTCTATATTACACATTTTATTTTAAATGTAATTATAAAGGTGATACCTTTTAAATTTTAAATTAAATTATTTCATATAATAAGTGGAAATATCATAACAACAATTCATGTTTTTTTTTTTAAATTAATCATTACAAATTTTAAAAAACAACTTAAAGTGTTTTTTTTTTCATTAAGTCAGAATATAAATAATATATTTTTGAAATGTTGCCGAAATTTCAACAGGTGAGGCCTCGAGATGTGCTATAAATTTATACACTTATATAGAATATGCTAACAACCTATTCGACATTGAGTAAAAAACCCTGACTGGTGAATGTATATATTGTACAAAGTAATCACAGCATCGAACTGAAATTATATAATAATTGAAAAAAAATATCGAACTAATGTGATAATTATATTATTTCCATCAATCCTACGATTCCCAAAATGCTCCAACAGTATTTATTTTTTATAGGAAATTATATACAAAAGTTTATATATACTACGTATTCAGATTCAATATCAATTATTATGCAATGAAAACTAAATAAAAAAAACATTGTCAACTCATTAACGTAATGTCTTATTCAAAATAGAATAATAAATTTACATAAATGTAGCAAAAGGGTCGTTAATTAATTTCTTTTTTGTACATTTTTAATGTTTATTTTGTTAATTTTATATAAATTCATTTTTATAAATATTCCGGAGTAAATATGTTTAGTAGATCGTAAATATGAAATATTTAAATTTATTATTTACTATTAAATAACAATATAGTAATTTGCTTAAGGCAATGATAATAATTAAATAAATGGGTATATGTAGAAGCATAAGTATCGTATATGAATATAACGTCAATCAACCGTAATGAGCGAGCGAACTTTCGAAAAAGCGAGTAAACATAGTCGTACGTACATCTCTTTGCATCTATATGAGACTGTCCAAAGCATAAACGATGTAAGAAATAGTTTAAACATTTCATTAGCGCCTTTCAAAAACAGCACTGAAAGACAAAGACGACCAAATCGCAGCCATGTGAATTAGTGGCAAACAAAGCACAACAAGGAGGTACGAGATGGCGACAAAATAATTCCCAAGATTTCTTCGAGTTTTGATTCGAAGAGAAAGATGTCTTCTTCTCATTCCTCACACCTAGAGAAAGTTCCCAGATCTCTTCTCGGGGATGGCCCCGAGCTAAACCGTTGTTAATCGACAAATTAATTTATGTACGTACGAACACTCACATATACATACTCTCTCACACACACACACATACACACAAATCTTGTCAGGCACGTGAGTTTGCAAAGAACCTCAATAAGGATCGTTCAACTTTCAAAAGTTTCTAATTTTTCTCTGCGCTTATAATAAATTCTTTCTAAGAAGAATCTCTCTGCATTTCAATTTCGCTTTTATTTATCTCTATTTTCCTCTCGTACTGCTTACAATGTTATTACCATATTTGTATCTATTGGTAAATTAAAGAAATCATCAAACCAGAAAATTATATTAAAATTATTTGTATTTGAATTTCAAATTTTCTTTTCCCGCCTATGAAAAGCGGAAGGGTTTCCTGTTTGAGGCGATGAGGGTGATCGTGTACCGGAATTCCGTTGGGAATGACGAATAATTGTCGGATCCCATGACAATATGCGACATTAAATTAACATCATTTCTAATGAATTTGATAGCTGCTTTTTATATCAATCCTGTGAGCCTCACGAGCAACTTATATAACGTATTTCGATCGACTTAACTATAATGGAATTTTATTTCCGAAATTCCGAAGCCAGTATGATGTTCACTTTCATAAGAACCAAATGTAATGCGTTATATAAAATATTTTTATTATTTTTTGAAAATAAAATTTAATCATTAAAAATTCGATTTCGTAAATTGTGCTAAAATTTTGTATTTTGTATTTATTACTACTATCCTACGATTTTTTTTAAATATTTTGTTTTGTTGGGCATCGAACCTGCAAATTGTGATTACTATTATCACAATTTGATAAAGTTTTTAAAGAAAGTACCATTAAAATATAATGTAATAAACTTTAAATGAATAAATGAGATGTATTTAATTTAAAATAAAAGGTATCATATTTTTTCTTTTCTGATGTGTAATTTATATTTCAATTATTTTTAATATTAACGTTTTTTCTTCTGGAAGAGAAAATAATTTAACAATTATATACATTTTTAAATAAACTGAAAAAAATCATTTTATAATGTACGTGTAAACCAAAATGACATATTTATAAAAAAAATGTACATGTTAATGAGTAAATCAATAAACTAATTAAATAGTAGACGATAATTGGTGTATGACACATTTGTTATTGGAAGATATAGAAACGATTTCTATATATTATATGTTTTTCAGCGCGTTATAAAAATTATAAATGAGAAGATCGAGAGTCACATAGGATGTATTGAATGAGACGAGGAGGCTTGAAGAAACGGTAATAAATAGAAATTGGACGCCGCCACTTTCATTTTTATGAGTCCATTCACTTGAGTATCAAAATTCAATGCAGAATTAATAATATACATTCGGAGGAAAGAACAAGGATGTAGAAAGGCTTACCCTTGTTTAGAAAAAATATAATCCATGTATGCAATTGTCCCACCGAACATGGCACACTTAAAAATCACTATCAAAACCCTATTTGATGGCCTCCTGGATCCTCTATCCAGATGAATCTTTAACGTCGACGAGGGTGGATCTAATCTTGGAGACCACTAGACCTGGAGACTCAGATGATAGCGATTAAAATGACGTCCGGTGGTTAGCCTGCTAAGGAAATTCTATGTTTGGTTGCAATCTGAATGTGTTCTCGGGCCGGTTTATGCACCTGTCTTGTAGAAAGCAACGCTACTAACTGAAAAGGTGAGGAGACTCATCTGTTTGTTGGGAGCGAGTGAGTACAAGTAGAGAAGTGGGAACGAAACGGCTGGTTCTGGTATGTTGAGCTCGTTCACAGGTGAATGGAAATACACACATACACAAACATTCCCATAATGATGATGGCAGAACCAGCAACAAGGTTTTGGATTGGTAGTACCTACGACGTATACAATAATTATAATATCTTTGAAAAATTGTCTTTTTATTTGGCTTATAAAAAACGTACTTTTGTTAGTACTTTTCTTGTGAAGATAAATTATTAGGGCTGGAAAATTTGGACCGGCGCCTATTACTAAATACAAATTTTCTATTTTAAGAAACAATAGAAACAAGCTGAACATCTCTGTTGGTATTTTAATTAAAATAACGTTAATGAATTTTCTATGATTGATGCAGATACAAATATTATATTTTTTAAATCATACTTACGAAAACTGAAATTTTTGTAATTTGCCTGATGACACATATTAAAACATTTATGTAATGGAGCAAAAATATTTTGATATTGGAGTATAGGAGACCATTGCGAAAACTATTTGAATGTCTCATTAAACACATACAATGATTTATTTTTTTCTAGACAAATATCTACCGTAACATATTTTTTAATTTATATATACAGTCGGTTTAATCGGGGCACCGGTTAATCGGGACAGCAACTTATTAGGGACAAATCCTAAAGAACGGAAACAAAACCGAGAAAATAACAAATGGAACTTTGGTTAATTGGACCAGCTGCTTAATCGGGACGATGTGTCCAGATTTAGCGGAATTGACTGCATTATTAATTTTCACAAGAATAAATATATGCATACATGCATAAAAGAAATCCCAAACAAAACGGTATTATTACTTTTGAGGAAAAGGCATGTTTCAGATCAGTGAACTTCTGTTTTAGTTTACTTTATTTAATAATAATAAATAGCTGGGAAAAAAGATCAAGCCCTTTTGCCGGATTTATAAATAATTTTATTAGCACATAAATATAAATATTGAAGTAAAAAGTTCTTAGCCTTTTTTCTCTTTATTTCTAGGATGAAATTAACAAATTTAGAATTTTAGGATTTAGATCAAATATACGCCATTTTGTTCGATAACTTTTGTCCATTTAGAAAGTAATTTCTTAATTTTGCGATTGAAGAAATTCTCGTCTCAATTGGTAAAAACTTGATCAGCTCTTTTTTACAAGCTTCTCTTCAGGCCAGTTTTTTACCATCAAGAACATTTTGAAATAGCTTAAAAAGGTGATAATCGCTTGGTGCCAGTTTTGGACTATACGGCGGGTGCGATATAACCTCTCATCCAAGCTCTCGGAGCTTCTGGCGCGTCTCTAAAGATGTGGACGGCCTGGCGATGTCTTGATGGGACATAATTGGAACACTATTGGCCAATTCTGGACGCTTCTCGCCTACTTCAATCTGGTCAGTTTTGACAGTATAGATCCGAATTCAGTGATTGGTCCAATCGGAACAGCTCATAGTGGAGGATTCCTTTCCAATCCCACCAAACACACCAAGCACATAGCAAAACATTCTTGGTTGTCAATCCGGGCTTGGCGATTGTTTTGGCTGGTTCACCGCAGTTGGACCACGATCTTTTTGTGTTATTCTTGTATATGACCCATTTTTCATTGCCAGTCACCATCCGCTTTAAAAATGGGACGCTCCAAAAGTTTTTTTGCGTCAATTCGTGTGGCACCCATACCGAGCTTCTTCTTGAGACCAGCCTGAAGAAAATATTTAATATATTAAAATATGTATTGCCTTCAATTCATAACTCTATTACTATAGAAAGATAAAAAAAGAT
This sequence comes from Nicrophorus vespilloides, assembly GCF_001412225.1. Taxonomy (NCBI): domain Eukaryota; kingdom Metazoa; phylum Arthropoda; class Insecta; order Coleoptera; family Silphidae; genus Nicrophorus; species Nicrophorus vespilloides. The sequence continues at coordinate 29,072 of NW_017099250.1, forward strand.
TAATCAAAAACAAAATATACTAAATTTATAAATATATCAAAATAAAGCCATAAAATATGGAATTATAACAAAATTTTATACTATAAAATATTATTTTAGGGAGAGACCTATGCTCAGTAGGCCTTTGCACTACATCAATTTGTTTTTATTTTCTTATTTTGTTGAGTTTGTAGTATGCTGAATTGTTGGAACAAATGTTATTATATTTTATTTCTTACTTTTTTTCTAAGAAAATATAATTGAGAAAAATCTGTATATTTTTTGCTCACGCAAAAAAAAATAATCCATAAATAGCTGCTGCTTCTTTGTAAATAAAATAATTTTACTCGATCAAGTTTCCTTTCTCACATGGATTTTATATCTTTCAAAATGAGATTATTAATACAGCGGTTACCTTTACGTAGATCTTTATTTTCTACATCTTTAGGTGTTCAATATTATTTCAATATTCTAGCCGATAGTTGGCTGTCCTAAAATTATTTGTTACTGGAGAAAGTGATATCTATACATACGACATAAATAAATGTCAGAAAAAATAAATATCAGCTAATTACTTAACGGAAAAAATCGAATGAAAAGAGAAACATACAAATGTGTATGCATTGTTTCATTGGGAAAGAAAGCTGGTTGAATATTATCTTAATTAAATTAATTAATTATAATTACATGATAAAAAACTTTTACTCAATTATAAATATGATTTCAAAAAGATATAGAGCTATAAAGTAATAGAAGGGTCATACAAATTTGCACAACCAATATAATATTAAGGAAATTGAATTGTTGGATTTCTTAAATTATTTTAAATAGTAAAGTAAACAGTGCATATTCAATCATAGTATTGCGTATTACAATGAAATGCAACGAGGAAGAAGATTCCACTTCCGACTAGTAGAAAAAGTTGTTTCATGTTATTTGAGTGATTCAAGGAAAAAAGAGACAGAGCTGTGGAGACTCTGACGAAGAAAGCCTGAGAGAATATGTTTTGATTCATAATTTAGTTGGCTCGAGAGAGCGAGTCTATAGAAAGGGGCAATTAGTATCCCGGTTCTTCGCTTTCTCGTCTAAGATTGTACAAGCTACTTACATTCTTGCATACATTTCTCATAATTCCAGTCTTTAAGAGTTTTTGGAAATATATTTTTATAGTAAGCTTTTGATCTTTACAATTTCACAAAAATACATTCTCATATCGCTTTATGCCATTTTTTAAAATATGCATACAAAATATTTTTTTAAGATAAATATGTGTCCCTAAATTGTCAATATTTAGTCATTTAAAATTAAACAATCGATACAACGTAAGCAGACACATTGAAACCTATAACCGATCCATATTAAACCTCAGACATGGATAATGAAAAATCAATTATTTTGAATAAACGTATGATTATTATTAAGTCCTTAGATTGATTTTAGTGTGATGTATAAAACACATCGAAATAACAGGAAGTTTCAAAACCGGAATAGCACCACTTTATAATATTCTTAGGAAGTATCATAATCGACAGGATATGGAAAACAACATACTATAAAAGGAAATATAAAAACTGAAAACGGTCAAGATCAAGGAAATATAAAATTTCAGTAGATTGGTATCATGGGTATCATGGTTAGAAATGAGTTTATATTCGGTCTAAAACAAATGGTACGCAACAGTGGGCGACGGACAAGTGGGTGACGGTCAACTGGGCACCTGCCAACTGGCCTACGTTCAAATCGGCGACGGATACTCAATAAATAATCTAAAATATAATAAGATTATTAATAGTTGTTAGTTATTATAATAAATTAAAATTAATTTGAACACAAAAGTGATGATGTTGTTTTACTTTAACAGGGAAATCCTGCTATCACTTCTGGAAAACTTGGAAAAACTTTTTGAAAACCTGGGAAATCAGAAAAGGGCGATCTTCGTAACTACTTTTTACTTCACGATAATGAAAAAAACTCACTGCTGAAAAAACAACTTTCTTGTGCTCTTTGGCATCATTCGCCCAGCACCTTATTTTCCGGACATAGCGAAAATAACAAGAAAATGAGAAGAGTCTTCAGCTCTAATGTGGAGATCAGTAATGCAGTTAATGCTCAGAATAATAAGCTCTCGTTTTCGAATTCATTAAAGAAAAATGAAAAATATAAGATATTGATCTAGCGACCAAAATCCACAGAACCATGAAAAAAAAAAGCTCACGAACACACGAACACATATTTGAAAATAATTTTTAATTTAAAGTTAGACATCATTAACACTAACTCAAAACCGAGTAGGGAGGTTCTGCGGTTTAAACCGTTTAAGTCTTCGTCGATGAAATTCAGTATATGTTAGCAGTGGCAAGTTGGTTTGAATGGTCCACCAACTTATATTGGTATTTACAGCTGAGTTCCATTATCTCATCCTTCATAAACCTGACTCCACAGTATTGGTGTATATAAACGTTAGTGGAGAACCAAAGAGAATTGGCTATTGCTCTGAACGATTTTGGCTGAAACCGCCAATAACTTGTGAAGACGTCAAAAATTTTATTATAGTTATTTTAGAGAGCGCTGCTAATATTATAACGTTCTTAGAATTTTCAAATCGCTCTCCGTTCAAGAAATAATTTTTATTTTTTGAACGAATCGAGAGATTTGGATGAAACTTATTATAGTCATTTTAGAGAGCGCTGCTAATATTATAACGTTCTTAGAATTTTCAAATCGCCTCCGTTCAAGAAATAATTTTTATTTTTTGAACGA
>NW_017099251.1:0-2475 GCF_001412225.1 Nicrophorus vespilloides
TCTCGTCCTTGTGTTGTGGAGCAGCCAAAGCTACGGCAACGAGAGCGGCGAAAGCAATGATCTGCAAATTATTTGATTATTGTTTATCCAATCACGAATGTACACTTGTTAACGCACCAATTTCATGTTTGAGTTTTAGATCTGTTGATTCAACTGATTATGATCGAATGTAGAGACGACACAGCTTTTATACACAAAATTAATAGTAAAAAATGCTGACGGTTACAAAATATAATGAGAAACATTCTGATCTAAAGGTCGTATATTTCGAGAGATTTACTTTTACTAATAGTTTTGTCTATGAATAGCGATTGATGCGTTAATATTTTACTCTGTTTAAATAAATTTGTTATATATAATGATCACCTCAAATATTTTCTTAAATTTAGTAATTTTCATTTTAATACTAATTTATACTAATAAAATAAATAAAATTGTTGTCCTCAATACTGCTTCATTTCTTATTTTTCAATACTTTGTAAATATTCTTCATCATAGAAGTGGCCTTTGGTTTAGATTCGATTTTCACTACCTTACATAAGTTGTTGTTAATAAGCCTCACATCAACTGATGAGAGCTTCCTCTTGGCGATAAGCTTTCATCGGTTTCAGAGTACACAGTAAAGATATTCAGCATTTCAAAAATATTTTCGTATTTAATGTAATTGCAAGTAATGAAATGTATGTCAACACACGTAGTGTTTTCTAATTGAACTGAATATTTGTGCTAATAAAATAAGGGTAGCGGTTAATGATAGTTTATCATTAAACAGATCATCTTACATTTCTCAGAAATATAAGATATTGCAATACAGTGGAACCTCGTTTAAGAGAAGTCCCGGATTGCGCATCAACTACATCATTTTTAAAACTTGTTTACACATATTATGTGTATTTTTGAATATGTTTCACTACACGAGTATTTCCCTATAAAAGTAAAAATCCGGAAATTTTGGAACGGATTAAATTCGTTAAGCGAGATTCCACTGTATTTTTATTGCAGTGATTATATTTGAGAGAAATAAAGTTTCTATAGGTACATCCAAAAGTTTAATTTTATTAGCTTCACATTTATTTCCGAAAAATTAAAGTAATTGTAACATAAAATGAAATTCAGGTAAAAGTAAATACTTTGTGACTGTAATAAATAATAATAATCAAACAGCTATTAACTGCAGACTTTTCACCTATTAAAATATGAATATTTCTTTCAATTATATTTCTCGATATTATTTTTAGTTCTGCTACTACTAATATTTAATTAATTAATTAAAACCTCTTACTTTTATTGAACTTTGTAATAACATACATATGTAATCTTTATATTAGTTTGTATGTGTTGAAGATATATGAAACAATATAACATTTGATTGATGTATCAATAATGAGAAGAACTATTACATAACTTAGAAATACGTTGTTTTAATTTATTGTATCATATTTTATGAGAATACGTGTATATAAATCAATTTTTGCTAATGCATTAATAATTATTGTATATGTGAAGTGGGGTTGCTGGATCATCTCTTCATTAGAAACCTTTTTTTATTTTTTTTACCACATTCGTAAAGCTTGATATCTATGTCAGATAATAGATTGCTTTAATAATAATAAATAAATTAAAAAATAAATGTTTTTGATAAAGATAAAGATTTATTTAAAATATTATAAAAACATATTTCCTAAATCTGTGTACTTGACCTAAACGTGAACGTCATTCAAATACAATTTGAATATGTAATAGTCATGTGGGAATCACGCATATTGACATGTTGAGGAAAACGGCAGAGCAGTACTTCTTCTTAAGACTTTTGTTAATCACATCCACCACACGATGCACCTGTTCTATCATGTCGTTCAAGAAATTCTAGCTGGTAAACCGGAATGAGGCGATTAACAAGCACCCAGGCCCCAGTCTTCGCAGCAGTAGACAAATTGGTTAGATAAAACCGGCAGTAGGATGATTGGTCTTTAGGAAGAAACTGCCGCGTTCGATAGTTTTCCAGGTCTGGTGATGAGTTTAGGCCATCTTCCACTGAGCTGAAAATAGTCTAAGGATTACGTTGTAAATGAGTGTGATTAACTAATGTCGGTATCCAGTACATTGGTATTTCCGCCCTTTATAAATTAAAAACTTAATATATAAAAATGAAGTAAAAAAAGAATTAACTGTTAATTTTCATACCACCCCCTTCATTAGTCTTGAAAGAAGTAAAAAATTATGCTCCACAACAAAAGCGTATCGCCAGGACGAGACTCTCATCCACTGATGTGAGACCTATTAATAATAATAATAATAACTTAAGCAAAGTCGTAAAAACTGAATCTAAAAAAAAGATCGGTCCGATGATGAAGAAAGTTTACAATATTATGAAAAAGAAGAGATATTAAATGTTTTTAGGATTCCTGGAACGTACACACAACAATCGATTGTGTCTACTACATTATAAGTATTTATACCAAATTTAGTGATATT
>NW_017099252.1:0-3154 GCF_001412225.1 Nicrophorus vespilloides
ACGTGTCTAAAGTAAATTTACTTAGTGATTAGTGAGTAAAAAATCTTTTGGGAACAAATTTCTAAGTAAATTTAATTGATTTTATACAATAAATGTTAACAATTTATTAAACTAATATTGTTTGCGAATTATAATATTTTTGAGAAATTTCTATAGTGAATGTTAAAATTTAACTAAATTAGCTACAAATTTTGATGAAAGTCTATAGTTAACAAACTTCGAAAATTTGTTATTTCTGAATATTTCTTATTGGGAAAGTTTGAAAAGTAAATTTTAAGTAAATTTAACGGTTTTTGAAATATAGATTTTTAATATTTTTGCGAAATTGGCGTTAAAATTATGAAAAATTGAACTAAATTACATAATTAATAATTTTGATGAATATATTTGATTTAATATTTGAAATTTTTAAAATCCTATTGGAAAAGTTTCAAAAGTAAATTCTATTAAATATTTAACTGATTTTGTTGAACAAATGTAAACATAAATTATTGTTGAGAAATTAGTTAAAATTATAAAAAAATTGAACTTAGCTACATAAAAATGTAATGAAAGTCTATAATAATTAACAGACTTTGAAAATTTGTAATTTCTGAAATCCTATTGGGAAAGTTTCAAAAGTAAATTCTATAAAAAATATAACTGATTTTGTTGAAGAAATGTAAACATAGATTATTATTGAGAAATTAGTTAAAATTATAAAAAAAATGAACTTAGCTACATAAAAATGTAATGAAAGTCTATAATAATTAACAGACTTAGAAAATTTGTAATTTTTGAAATCCTATTGGAAAAGTTTCAAAAGCTAATTCTAAGGAAATCTAATGGGTTTGGTAGAACGCATTGTTTTTTGTGAAATTTGCATTAACAGACTTTGGAGATTGTTGTTGAGAAATTAGTTAAAATTATAAAAAAAAAATGAACTAAGTTACTTAAATTTTAATGAAAATCTTTGGAAAACTGTTATTTCTGAAATCTTGTAAATTATTATTATGGTGTATGTAATTTATATGTGTAAGAATGATGATTTTGTGTGTAATTTTGATGAAGGAAGTTGTTGAAACGAACTGATAAGTTGCGTTTCACAAAAGCAGTGACAAATATTTGAGATGATTTCGCGGCTTAAATAATAAGAAGTACAAGTCAACGACGTCGTTAAAAATAGTGGAGGAGAGTGAGCAGCAGCAGCAGAGTGGATGATGAAGTGCCTATTTATAAATCATTGATTAAAATATCTATTAGCGTCTTGAAATGTAGTCGGACGACTGCAGTATTCTCGTCTGCAACGATGCGACAACGATTCCTGCTACTGCTTCTTCTTACAAACAGCAGCAGCACCTGTCGAACTGTGCATCATCTCTTCGATGATCGAGATGATGATGCCTCCTCCACCTCTTCGTTTCCAGTTGCTTCCATCCGATACGCGTTTTTGTCCTCTCCGGACGGCCATCAAAGCTATCCTATCTATATTTACACGAACTTATGCTCAATAAATCCGCCAGTTTATAAGGTGCCATAATAAAGCCGTCAACGTTTATACACACCGGTTATAAATATGTATTTATGGAACGCAATTATCCGGCGGTAATGTGCGTCGCGGCGCGGGATGCCGCCACCAAAAATTTATTAACCTACAAAACCTATAGGAGACGACAAAAAGGGCTTTATCCTCGTCCTCTTCCTTCGCTACAAAGCGTGCGAATTTGCACACACGATGTGTATGTATATATATATTGGAAATAAATTAACCTTTTAATAGTGTCTGCCGGAATTTAATGAAGCGCGAGAGAGAAAGGGAGACAAAACGCCCTCAGGAGGATTTATTGTTTCGCCGCCCTCGTCGACGTTGGATGTGTGTGTGTGTTCAAGTGAATTTAACAATAACAAAACTGCAATTGGCTGAAGCCTAACGTGTGTTTTCATACGTGCGTTTGTATCCAAATTGGTAACAACAACAATTGATGGCCAAAAAGAAGTTCCCATTTGCAGCCGCCCCCGGGGGCAGAAAACCGTTACGCACCAACGCCAACTATTATCCATCTATCCGTCTGTCTGTTGTCTGTCTATCATCTCCCCTCCACGCGAACACAAACATATGCCATGTTAATTACTACATTTCGTTTTTATTCATCGATCAAATAAACATAATCATTGATTGATGATCAACTCAATTTTATTATTTACATTTCTAATACCAATTTCGTAATTAGACAAACTTAGATCAAAAGACTAATTTGGTAATTAGACGAAAAGTAGATTAAATGAAAGAACAATAAATTTTCATGCAAGCAATTGAAATTTCGAAGCAAAATTATTTACAAATGAGGAAATAAAAGCATTAAAGAAATTTCTATAAGTCTTTGCAAATTGAAGTAAGAAAGACAATATTAATAACTTAATAAATTTATTTAATTGATTTATTATTAATAAGATTTGGTTATTGAAATAAAACAAGTTTTTAAAGCATTAATATTGGATTTCAAATTAAAAACAAAAAATGTATAAAATTTCTTAATAATTTAAATTTTTAAGTCAAATTAAATATTTTAATGTAGAAGTAAACAAATTATATAAAATGTCGAAGAAAGTCGATTTGAAAGGACACTCGAAGAATCAAACTTTCGTAATAGAACTTGATCAAAAATAAAAAGAAATTGTAATCTGATTGCTTTAGAAGTTTTGAGAATGGTTATGAAGATCAGAGCAAACTCATCGAAAGTCTGAACCCATTCGAAAGTCTTATACATTTTATCGCAGTTTATTCGAATCCGAGTAAAATAAATTGACGGACGAAGAAGATGAGGTTGATAAGGAGGGAGTCTGATTAATCCAATTCCGAAAGTTCTGAATGGGATGGAATAATAAAAAAAAAATATATAATTGTAACGGTAGAGATAGTAACAATTTGTTTTTATTATTCCTTGTGAAATTTCATCAAGAAAGTGTAAATATCTAGCGTATTTAAAAAAAAATGTTATATTTTTCCTTTAAATAAGTCATTAAAGTTTGTAAACTTTACAATTAATGACTTAATAAAAAAAGTATGGAAATTTGGAAGTAAATAAGAGTTAATAAGTATTAGATGAAATATGAATAATCATAGTAACAATTTTAATAATTTGTTTTTATTATTCCTTGTGAAATTTTATCAAGA
>NW_017099252.1:3174-8963 GCF_001412225.1 Nicrophorus vespilloides
TATCTAGAGTAATTAAAAAAAAATGTTATAATTTTCCTTTAAATAAGTCATTAAAGTTTGTAAACTTTACAATTAATGACTTAATAAAAAATGTATGGAAATTTGGAAGTAAATAAGAGTTAATAAGTATTAGATGAAATATGAATAATCATAGTAACAATTTTAACAATTGGTTTTTATTATTCCTTGTGAAATTTTATCAAGAAAGTGTAAATATCTAGAGTAATTAAAAAAAAATGTTATAATTTTCCTTTAAATAAGTCATTAAAGTTTGTAAACTTTACAATTATTGACTTAATAAAAAAAGTATGGAAATTTGGAAGTAAATAAGAGTTAATAAGTATTAGATGAAATTTGATTAATCCAATTCCGAAAGTTCTGAATGGGATGGAATGATCAAAAAAAAATATATATAATTGTAACGGTAGAGAGAGAATGATAATAAAATTTCGCGGCGGTGCGTCAATTAAGAGAAAAAGTTCGATGCAATGATAACTCTTTTCCCCGGGATTTTGAATTGATGGAATGCGGCGAGTTTAATTGGAAAACCCTTTTATAATTTCGCGAGTTTTTCGATTTTTATGTGTGTGTTTGTGTGTGTGTGGTAGAAAGGGGGCGGCTTTGGAAGAAAGGACTTTTGTATAATATCATCTCTAATTTGACGTAACCAATCCAGAGCACTCAATAATATTTTTATTGTTATACCGGAAAGTGCTCGAGGGCTGCTCATTAGAGCCCCTCTCTCTATATAGAAGTCCTCTCCAGCCAGTCTGAGTATCCTCGGGAGCCGTTCTCGTCCCATCTAATGTGCACGCTGACATCTCCAAAGCGCGCGCGTCACGTATGCGAAAACGCCAGGACGAAAAGGACGACGAAATGAGGACTACATCGACGACGGCGTAGACGAAGAAGAAACAAGGACAAGGCGAGGATAATAAAAACCGAGCGAGACGGAACGATGCGACGCTACAGAAGGGAGAGGAAGAAAGAAAGGGTGCGACAAGGACGCGAATACGTAACAACAACAAACAAACGACGAAAAAAAAAAAGGAAATAAAGGCTCACACACACCATCCACGGTTACGGTCGTTCCCGGCTATATATTGAAATGAATAAAAATGGAATATATATATTTGTGTATGTGTGTGTGTATATATATATAAATGTGTGTGTGGGAGAGTCGGGATGTAAACGTGTAATTTATGTATATGAATAAATATCAGATATTTGCGCGTCCCGATGCGCCTCTTCCCGCCCCGAAGCAGCCGAAGTGAACTGCTCTCTTCATCCTCCTCATCTCGTCTCGTCTCTTCTCTTCGTCCTCCCGCGCTCTCAGGAATTTATATTTAAATTGCAATAAGTTTCTGACCAATCCAATTTGAATGCAGCGCGCGGATATTTACATAGAAACGACGGTCTGATATTAAATGACCGGAACAGAAAATAAATTATTTCAGTTTGAGAGTCCCTCAATTACGTCTATCTCCGCGCCAGACAGCGAGCGCAAGCCGCCGCCGCCGTCTCCTCTTCTCATTCCTCACCCACATCGCCTCCCCCGATTGCAACCAAAGAAAAAATGCAGTCTGAATATCTGATCTATACGTCTGCATTTGCATTTTGAGCAGATCAAGGGTGTCTATAATATCTTTGATGTACACATATTGAAATGAAAATATTGATTATTATTATTAATAATATATCAAAAATAATGATTGTAAAGTATGGAAATTAAAAGAAGTAACGGATGGAAGGAAATAAAAAAAGAGAGAAGATGAAAAAAAAAAGTTGAATGTTGCCCCAGACGATTTGCATCGTATTTCCATATTAATTCGTTTTTAATTGCGCAATCAAATGGCCGCTGGACGCATTGAAAACGCGAGAGAGTCTTCTGCCATTATTCTTGTCGTAGGTGTTTCACCTTTCTTTTTTTTTGCTTCTCTCTCTCTCTATATGAGTATGAGTGTTGGTATACAATTATTATTATTAATCTCTTCAACTCGTCCCCATCTGCTTCTTCTTTTGAGTCTTCAACAATCATCCGCATCTATACGTATTCATTCATCAATCATTTTTTTTTCCAAAATATTTAAAAAAAAAACTTTTATTAGAAATTTCGAAGCAAAATTATTTACAAATGAGGAAATAAAGGAAATAAAAGCATTAAAGAAAATTTCTATAAGTCTTTGCAAATTGAAGTAAGAAAGAAAATTTTTAATCATCCGCATCTATACGTATTCATTCATCAATCAATTTTTTTTTACAAAATATTAAAAAAAAAACTTTTATTAGAAATTTCGAAGCAAAATTATTTACAAATGAGGAAATAAAAGCATTAAAGAAAAAGTCTTTGCAAATTGAAGTAAGAAAGAAAATTTTTAAACATTGATTCATCAATCAAACTCGAAGCAAACATTGTTTATTTAAACAATTTTCGCATATATTGAAATATTAATTTAAAAAAGAAGTTTTTTGCGAAAAATGTCGAATGAAACAAATTCTTATATGAAATCATAAATTAAATTAGGGTTTTTTTTTTCAATTTTTCATTTTTATCTCCAAAAAATATTCATAAAAGTGAAGAAATTTAAACAAAATTAATAAAAAAGTTTTTAAAAATTTTATATTTTTTTTCATTGAAGCTCTCATTAAAAAAGTATGGAAATTTGGAAGTAAATAAGAGTTATTAGATGAAATTTGAATAATCATAGTAATTGTACTACAATTAAACTAAAATTTTAGTTAGAAACTTTAACATTTTTTTTTTTATTATTCCTTGTGAAATTTCATCAAGAAAGTGTTAATATCTAGCGTATTTCAAAAAAAAATGTTATAATTTTCCTTTAAATAAGTCATTACAGTATGTAAACTTTACAATTATTGACTTAATTTTTCAATTTTGATAAAATAATTCAGTTTTTTTTTTGTAGTGATAATAGCAGAAGCAGTATTAACGGATGACCCTGTGTGTATATGGAGTAATAATAATAAGTAAGTCTGGTAGTAATCGTATTACAAAAAAAAATAAAATTTTAGTTAGAAACTTTAACATTTTGTTTTTATTATTCCTTGTGAAATTTCATCAAAAAAGTGATAATATCTAGCGTATTTAAAAAAAAATGTTATAATTTTCCTTTAAATAAGTCATTAAAGTTTGTAAACTTTATTAATGACTTAATTTTTCAATTTTGATAAAATAATTCAGTTTTTTTTTGTAGTGATAATAGCAGAAGCAGTATTAACGGATGACCCTGTGTGTATATGGAGTAATAATAATAATAAGTAAGTCTGGTAGACTCATCAGTGTATATACTACACCTACGTGTGTGCACGCGGGACGTGTAACAATAGGCACGCCTCTCGAGGATGTGCACAAGATGTGCAGTCGAGTGGTGACATAACAACGACATTTGTAATGAGTAGATTTTTAATTGGAGAACAACTGTCAAACGGAATACGGAATAAACACACACACACACGTATACAAACGAACGTCCAGACGCTTCTTGATAAAAACGGGGGTGGTGTAGCAGCAGTATCCAACCATTAGCGAGATAAAGAGGGCGAGAAAACAGCATGAATGAGAAAGAGAAGTGAAGACCGCGGGCGTCTGGACGCGCGTCTTCGTTTGTTGGCTTACACGAGAGACTCCCAACAGCCGCCTTCTCCTCCTCCACCGCTACTGGATGATAGTGGATGGATGGATGGATACAAGCTAGCTAGCTCTAGGGTCGAGTGCATTTGCTGTTCCTGAGAGTGTGAAATGCTCGTAAGAGATATCGTCTTCTCCATACACACACACACAACCAACAACACCCACACACTTCTCGCTCGTTGTTGTCTCTGCTTCCTTCCTCTCTCTTCTCTTTTTTTTTCTCCTTTATCCTTTCCTCGTTTATTTTTTTTTCATTTCGTTACCGTTTTTTTTTTCTTCAAATCCTATTCTTTATCTCGCCTCCTCCACAAAAGCTACAACGCCGAGTCCCATAAATGAATAATCATTACAGAATACTTAACACCCCATTAAATAATTCAAATCTACAGATTACACGCTTTCCTCTAATTGATTTTCCTTAATTCTCTTCAAAAAAAAAAAACAACATACATATTTCATTTCTTGTATAGCATATTTCTTAACGAATTTTAATGAATTATTCCAATTGATCTTATTAGAAAATATAGATATAAATTTTTCAATTTTCTAATTGATTTTGTATTATATTTATTCAAATTAATTAATGAAATCAGTCAGAATGAATCAGTTTTCGGATGATCGGAATTCAAGATGTTTTGATTCTGGATAAAAAAAAGTGTGTTTGAAGTTGTTTCAAAGTATTTTGAGGGAGGAAAATACGTGTGTGGTATTATTATTTTGTTGTTGTTGTTTTCAGGCGATAAAAATTGGGAATTTGCAAATGTTCTGCGGTTAGTAAAATTGAGGTATTTCTCTGGATAGTCGTCGTCGTGGCAATTATATAAATATTTGATTTGTGGGCGAGCTGAGGATTGTAAATGTCCTGACTAATTGCGTACCTCTGGTTAGATATAGACAGCGAGCAACGACAAGACATGTCTAACTAACTGCTTTTATTAAAGGTATTTATAAGTGTATCAGGCTAGGGATAGATCACACCGTGTAGCCCAGACACCCACTCTATTTATGTCCGATTGCAGTTACAAGACATTCTTGGCAAACATTCAGATCGCTATTATCGCAGACAATAACACATAATGCACCTCCACAATCATTAATATCCATCGTATTCTTAGACCGGACCGCGACCGTCTCTCTCCCATCCGTACCTTTCTCTGCTTATCCTCCATCCACCGCCGCAGCTCTAACCTCTACCTACTCGGGGCCTCCGAGGAGACCAACGGATCATCATCATCATCATCTCGATAAATCCTCGCGATGCGGCGAGCGCATAAATAATCGGATCCACAGATGCGTATCAGGACTTTATTATTATTATTACAATTCTACCTGAGCGATGGACGTCTGCCAAAAATTATACTCGCCTCTTTTCATTATGAACTATTTCGTTTGGAGCCAACGCACGGAAGCGACTTTTGAATCATTTCGGACAATAAATATAAATGCCCGCAGCCACCACGGATCATTACGATCGCCGCATTTCTCTGACCACCGGACACACACACATTCACACATACACTTACACACAACACTCACACAATACGGCAGGCAAAAATGCTACAAATTATTCACACTGGATTCATTCGAAATCCGCACAGAAAGCAGCAACAAACAACAAAATTTGAATTATTGCAATCCATAAGTTTTCATTGCTTTTAGAAAAAATTCTTTTCTGAAGAATCATCCCTATATTTTCAGCGTTGAAATTGTTACTTTTCTGTCAATTTCTAAACGAAATGTTAGCACTATTTAGACTATTTTACTAAAAACAGCAATATTTTCATCATTTTGTCTATTGTGAGTAATATTTTAAATAAGAAAATCAATTCAGTGATTCAGAAATGTAGGTTTTGTTTAAAATATTCGTATAATTTCACAAATACAAAATTGTAATGTTAATTTAATTTTATCAATATTTTTTATCAATATTGTTTTCGGTTTTTCGACAACCCCTAAAGTCAAATAGATCATTGACCACTCGTATGAAAGCTGAATATCTCACCTTTCCAACGCGCGTACAATCATCTTTGTAGTGTCATCGAGTCGCCTGTTATAAGGTGAAGAATTTGTCTTTAGGGGTTGTCGAGAGAATTCACGAAAATCTGTAAAAACTGAATAAAAAACAAGAAAAAAATGT
>NW_017099253.1:0-7239 GCF_001412225.1 Nicrophorus vespilloides
TACAATATTAATTATTTTTTTGCATTTGTAATCACCAAAAGTAATTTTATATTTTAACAATACTAATTATCTAATTTTTATTAATATTTTTTTAATTACATGTAAAATATGCATGCCAATCATCAAAAGTGCGGATAAATTATTGCAAAGTTAATTAATTTTTTGCATGTTCAATCATCAAAGGTGCGGTTATGTCATTACAATATTAATTATGTTATAATTGGTACAACGGTGCAATTATTACAATAAAAAAATATTTTTTTAGTAAATTATATTGTGATACGTGTGATTATGACATTACAAATTTAATTAGTGTCTTGCTTATCCAAGAAACAAAAGTGAAATTGTGAAACGTGTGCATATTACATTAATTATATTTTTCCCTGTTATTTTTCTGCATTAAGATTTAATAAATATTTTTCAGTGCTGCGTATTTGTTGCCTACTCCAGCGTTTCTCAAACTTTTTAGTTTGTACTTAAAATAATTCTGTCTACACAATTAGGATAAGCTGCATCAGTTTAACCTTGACACAAACTGATTGATGTGTATCAAGGACGTGGTTTGTGTCAAGATGTGTATCAAGGACGTGGTTTGTGTCAAGATGTGTATCAAGGACGTGGTTTGTGTCAAGATGTGTATCAAGGACGTGGTTTGTGTCAAGATGTGTATCAAGGAAATGTGGCGAAGGAGGTTACGATAGGTGAAAGGAGGATAGCAAAAGTTAGAGGAAGAAAATTGTGAAACCTGTGTGTAGTGTCATGATGATATTTTTTTTGCATGTTCAATTATCAAAAGTTCTTTTATATTATTACACTATTAATTAACTTATTTATAATAATAATTAATTGGTTAGATGTAAAATAATTAAATGCATGCCCAATCATCAAAAGTGCGGTTATATCATATTATTTCTCTATATATCTCCAATTAATTAAGTTTGTGATGAACTTTGAAGCACTAATTATCACTAATTTTGGGCTTTTATTGTGAGACTTAAATATATTTTTTGGATTGATTACAGATGGGAAATATATTTACATCATTCCACTATTCATCATAATCTTCACACAATTACACTGTTATTTCATTTCTTTGAATGTTCAATCATCCGAGATGTAAATTATTTCCATATATATCTCCAATTAATTAAGTTTGTGATGAACTTTGAAGCACTAATTCTCACTTATATTGGGCTTTTGTTCTGAGACTTAAATATATTTTTTGGATTGATTACTAAATGGGAAATATATTTACATCATTCCACTATTCATTATAATATTCACACAATTACACTGTTATTTCATTTTTTGGATGTTCAATCATCCGAGAAGTGAATTATTTCCCTATATCTCCAATTAATTAAGTTTGTGATGAACATTGAAGTACTAATTATCACTAATATTGGGCTTTTATTCTGAGACTTAAATATATTTTTTGGATTGATTACATAATGGGAAATATATTTACATCATTACACTATTCATTATAATCTTCACACAATATCACTGTTATTTCATTTCTTTGGATGTTCAATCATCCGAGAAGTAAATTATATCCCTATATATCTCCAATTAATTAAGTTTGTGATGAACTTAAGCACTAATTATCTATATTAGAATATTATTCTGAAACTTTGTAATATTTCTTGGATCATTCATCTTTCGCCATTTAATCAAGTTTGTTATGAAATGTATGTAATAATTAAATAAATTAGACTTATTTTCTGAAAGTTATCAATAATTTAAAGGATCGACTGCAAAAGAAATATATTCGATTTCTATTAAATATAATTTTTATTATTGTCATTAATGATAATATTAATTATAATATTGATTAATATACATATTGGAGAAGAATTGCGTTGGGAAGACCATGGAGATACTTTATTTGGAATCAAATGGTGCAGGAATGATCAGCTTTGTAAACAACTAGTTCTTTGGATGCCCAGGAAGTTGAGGATGTTTCTCATGATATTATGAAGATGTGTATCAAGGACGTGGTTTGTGTCAAGATGTGTATCAAGACGTGGTTTGTGTCAAGATGTGTATCAAGGACGTGGTTTGTGTCAAGATGTGTATCAAGGACGTGGTTTGTGTCAAGATGTGTATCAAGGAAATGTGGCGAAGGAGGTTACGATAGGTGAAAGGAGGATAGCAAAAGTTAGAGGAAGAAAATTGTGAAACCTGTGTGTAGTGTCATGATGATATTTTTTTTGCATGTTCAATTATCAAAAGTTCTTTTATATTATTACACTATTAATTAACTTATTTATAATAATAATTAATTGGTTAGATGTAAAATAATTAAATGCATGCCCAATCATCAAAAGTGCGGTTATATCATTACAATATTAATTATTTTTTTGCATTTGTAATCACCAAAAGTAGTTTTATATTTTAACAATACTAATTATCTAATTTTCATTAATATTTTTTTAATTACATGTAAAATATGCATGCCCAATCATCAAAAGTGCGGATTTATTATTACAAAGTTAATTAATTTTTTGCATGTTCAATCATCAAAGGTGCGGTTATGTCATTACAATATGTTATAATTGGTACAACGGTGTAATTATTACAATAAAAAAATATTTTTTTAGTGAATTATATTGTGATACGTGTGATTATGACATTACAAATTTAATTAGTGTCTTGCTTATCCAAGAAACAAAAGTGAAATTGTGAAACGTGTGCATATTACATTAATTATATTTTTCCCTGTTATTTTTCAGCATTAAGATTTAATAAATATTTTTCAGTGCTGCGTATTTGTTGCCTACTCCAGCGTTTCTCAAACTTTTTAGTCCGTACTTAAAAAAAATTCTGTCACATTCTGTCTACACAATTAGGATAAGCTGCATCAGTTTAACCTTGACACAAACTGATTTATATGCAATACAAGCTTAATAATGTAATTAACCTTAACCTATTAACAATAGTTGGTGTTATATGTCTACCTCGTGGTTTGTTTAGATACATGCAGATATAATTAATTGATAGGGATAAATAGCAAAGCGTTACCCGTTTAATCTCTATAAACTCGATAATACACGCTGTATTATATAATCACGATGGGAAACAGCCGACGGGCAGCAATTCCATTCATTTTCGGTTGCGAACTAACTTACCGAATTCACACAAAGAGTTGTTTTCAAAACGGAAGTAAATTATATTCGACTTACGCGAAAACCTTTGGAATCTAGAATTAATCGATTTACTGTATATTACAAAAACTGAATTTCATCGTGTTTATTATAAGTTCGTTTATGTTTCGTAACAAGAGTACATGAAAACATGGGACATCGTAAGCAAAATAAACAATTATCTCGGTGTTACGTCGAATTTAGCATATTATTTAGAAAACCATTAAATGCGAATTTATAGCATTGCTCCTGTTATTATTGGTATTGTTATTTTCGACGAGCGCGCACGTTAATGTTATTTGCATTATCCGGACTGCCAAATGTTCGTTCCAGGCACGGGGCATATTCGGAATTATGCAATTGAGCCAGGGTACACCGGTAGCAACCCCCGCGACTACCGGCCACATCCAACCATCCCCGCACCGCGTTCATCGGCTAAAGCCATAGCAGACCCAAAATGCGGCAATGAAACAAAATGTTCACGCTAATTGATTTCATTAAATATTACCTTCCAGAATGGAAACCACATCCAATGGAATTAGCCGTTGCCATCACATCGACTCAACTCTATCTGTACCCCCATAACAACACCCACTGGCCATTTTGTGCATTAAACAAATATTCTGTATGATTATTAATATTATTGTTATAACGTCTTCTTCGAATGCTAATTGGCGGTTTTCGGTGGGAATAGTTTGCTGCGAGTTGCAATTCCGGATAGTGAACATTATTTCAATAAGCATTCCTGAAGACGTACAAATTATAAATACCCATTAATAAGTATTTGGTAATTCTATGCAAATTTCAACAATCAATCAATCATCCTTAAATATCCAAATTCATATCTTTTTCAACATACTTTCGATATTCTTCAAGTTATTTTTAACCAACACAAATAAAACTGCTACAATAATGCACATATCATTCATGAATTAACGCGAGATTGGAATACATGGTAATTGATAAAAACTTACGAATCCACATACACACACAGACACAAACTGTCTACATCTTCAATAAAAACTATACGATTAGGAAACTCGTGCATTCCGAGACGACGTTTTTTATTGATTTAAAATGCATAGAAGACGTGCGTATTTTTTTTGCGTTTCCGACCGATTATTTATGAATTAACGCATCTTAATTTACAACTCATAGTAGATTTTTTTAATGTAATGTAGGTCATATTTTTGAATTAAATACATGTTTATCAATTAATACTGTCGCGTATAAATTAATAAACTAAATGCTGTTTTTCTTTTAAATTAATGTAAATCATCATTCGTTATTGATCCTTAACGTATCGTCTGTATCCTGGGACATTCCATGAGATGTATCCTGGTCAACACAAAAGACCTCTTTAATTTGTAATCCTTGTTGAAGATGTTGTACTATTTTTTGTGTTGACCAGTGGATATGCTTCTTGTGGAACGTCTCATATCCAGATGAAACAGGAAAGATCAGAGTAATGATATAATGAAAGGATGATGTAGCTGTAATTCTAAGCGCATCGTATGAATAGAAGAATAGAGTTATCATTTCACTTGATGTTGTTTCTTCGATGAAAATATCCATTACAAAATGAAATCACTATCATTATAGAATACAATTTAGTTTATTAATTATTTGTAGGTATAAGTTTGTAGTTTATTTTATCTTTTTCATTTATGCTTTTGAGTTGAAAGACTTAGGTTGATAACTTTTTCATAATCTACATAATTTTTTCAATATAATTAGAGGAAGGAAAAGAGGGTGGAGGTGGGTATATTGTAAATCAACAATAGTCATTTTATAGTTGTTTTTTTTTTTTTTATTATTATTTATATACATTTTTTACTAAGGATTTTTTAATAAGGATAATTCTTCATAACTATTGAAAAGGACTATTTGTCACAGATTCCGAATATTAAAATAATGTATATAACATTTATAGTATTTTGTTTCTCTTCATTTTATTTTATACGCTACATGACGTGGCATGTCAGAACGACACCCAAAGTGACATATACAAACATATATGGTAAAAATGTACTTCATTTTCAGCCGAATTACAAATCCCTATTATTTGCACGTGGTGTAGCAACAAGGGTTGGTTACAAAAAAATAATAAATGTACAAGGGATTGCACATGCCCTACGTTAGGTGAAGTGGACGTAAATGTACGTATATGGAACAAAACAAAGTAAAACAATACCAATAAAAAAATCTATGATGGGGGTTAGCAGTGGGTGTGTTCCTGACGAGTATAGGATTCAGGGTGAATATTTTCGCAATGATCTAACTGTGGAATTTTTGTGATGGGCGCCAGGGGAGCGTTGAATTCGGGTGCAGCAGTGATTAATGGAATGGGGCTTAAAACTGTCCGATCATTTAGTATACAGCTATGAAAATGAACAACAAAAGGGACATGAAATATGTCAAAGTTTACTGCTCGCTGTTTGTTTTAAAGTTAATTGTGCGCCAGTGGCAGCGCAGTTTCTGAAATTTATTTATAATACATTAAATTGCTTGGTAAGCGATTATTTTGGTCTGTGTTGGGAGGGTGGGTTTCCGTCCTTGCGACGGCGGGGGCGGGGGCGGCTCTTCCTCGGGTTAAGTAAGCCGACAGGGAAAGCGGCGGCAAGAAAACAGGCGTAAGCCGTATACAGTTTCCTGGGCTCACCTTAAATTCTATCTGGGGAAGTGGGAAAGGATTCCTCCCAGCATGTTGGGACTGAGTTTACGATTGTGCCAAAGTTTTCGGACAGTTTTTGCTGGCTATGCTCTTCTCTTCTCCGGCCTTGCGCTTCTTCTTCCCAGCTCCCCCTTTGCGGCATCTTCTCCATCAATTATTTATGGCCGCATTAATGGCGCTCCGCTCGCTTTCTATAAACTATTTAGCTCAATTATCAAGGATCTAGGCTCCTTTTCGAGAGATGCCGACGAAACCGCGAGTGTCTGATGAGTAAATACACCATGGACCTTCTTCCTGCGTTATTCTTCCAGGATGCTATAGTTTCAATTTGTTTATAAGATTTATTCCGCCATTCAAATATCCTCACTACAACTATTAGATATATACCAATTTCTCGAACCATAAGACTAAATGTAAGGGATGATTTTTATAAACAAATATTACCTTCGGACTATAAGACGCAATCCAATTCTAAGTCGATTTTATTCTATATATGCGTCTTATTGTCCGAAAAATAAGTAATTCTTACAAGACAATATTTGAAAATTATGTAAGTTATAAACAAATAGAGTCACTCAATAGAACAAACTTTATAACGTAACATCTTAAATTTTTACAAGTCATTATATTACATTTTAACTGATTCTGTATTACAATTTGGGTAATACTGGTATAAAGTACGTTCTGAATATCTTAAACCTTTTGCATTTATGAAAACTGAAAATAAATCTTTAAATTATCTTTTTTTTTTGTTAACGTAATTGTCTTAAAGTAATTGTCTCTGCATTTTTTCTCTATATTTAATTGTTCTTCTTGTTTAATTATTATTTCTCAGATTAATAATTTAGATCTCCGAATATTGTGTAGTTTATGATGAAGTAATCACTTTTATTTCTGAAACTTTTCAATATATCGTTTGATGGATCTAAAATATCCAGATTTATTCCCAACCATTTGAATCAATATTATTTTCCATTTCACTCAAAATTCTACTTCTACATCTAGTATTTCTGGATTCCCATCAAGTTTCTATCCAGATTTATTCCCAGATATTTCATTCACCTTTATATTGCTCTCAGAACTCCATATCTTCATATACTACTTCTGGGTGTAGATACAGTTATTTCCAGATTTATTCCCAAATAATTGATCCACTTTTTCATCTACTATTTCTAGTTATCAATCAAGCGTCTATCCACTTCTTCATCTACAAGTTCCAGATTTTCACCAATCTTCAATCCAAATTTTTTTCAAAACATATAATTCACTGTTTCATTGTTCTCTCCACTTCTTCATTTATAAATTCCAGATGTCCACCAATCTTCGATCCAATTTTTTTTCAAAACATATAATTTACTGTTTCATTGTTCTTCTCTCCACTTCTACATTTACAAATTCCAGATGTCTACCAATCTTCGA
>NW_017099254.1:0-32467 GCF_001412225.1 Nicrophorus vespilloides
TTAATAAGGGCTTCGGACGTCCATTACGGCCATGGTATTAATTACTCTTTTTACTCGGCTCTCCGCGCAGAATGCCTAATGATCCTCGGCGCGGCCACCATCTTCGTCACCATCGGCTTCGCCATAATCGAAGAGCCGCCGCCTATTATACATTTTGGCCCTTTCTTTCTATCAATTTTTCCAAAAAGTTGACAAAACATTTACACATAAATCTCTGTTAAAAAAACCCAACTTTCTAATTCTGATAAATACTTTTTTACCTTCCAAAAAAGAAGGGTCCCTTTCTTTTATCAACTTTCTAACGTTCATAGTGTAAACGTCAAGTGAACCCTTGTCCAGATATAATTTATTAAAAGCTTGCAAAACGTTTAAAAAAAATACTACAAAAAAATGCTAGTTTTACCATTAGTTAAGTTTTAATAAATTAATGAAGATTTAAAAAATACTTTTTAAATAATTTTAGGTAACTTTCTAATAATTGATAAAAATAGACTAATTATTTAATAACAATTGGTTAATTTTCAACGAAACAAATATAAAATAAAAAATTAAATTATATAAAAATATTTTATATTTGTTAGCATTAAATTGTAATTGATAATAGTTGATCAAGTGAACAATGGTTTTCCATAAGAAAAAGTGAATTATGTTATGTAATTTCATCTATTGAAAATTGATACACTTTATGAAATTTTGTCAATATATTTAGTCATCATTGAATAAGTAGAAATTAAAAAAATATTTTCGATAAGAAAATTTGAATTATGTAATAGCAATAAGTAATTTAATTTTAAATACGTAATATTTTAGATAAAAAAAAAATGTCGGTCTTTTGTCGACTTTCTAACGTGGATCGTGTAACCGTGAACCTTTTGTCGGGAGCTTGAGAAAGTCGATTGATTTTAACATTTAACTCTGTACAAACGCAACGCAAAACCATATAAGGAACGAAATCTTATCCGGATTTGATTTGATTGAAATAATTCCAATGAATTATCCGAAGGATTCGCCCTTCAAAACACTTCATCTTACGAAACACATAAATTTTCTCAATTCGCTTAGTTTCATTTCAGTTTCACTATTTTTTTTACATTTTTGTAATTAGGGGTTGTGCGGCATCTGTGCAGCATCCTAAATGGGGGGCGGCTGTGACTTATCGCCGTTCATTTGGATCTGCATGCGCGGCGTTGCAAGATGTCCCGAGAATTCGCCGTCCCGGGAATTCCGGCTGATTGTATTATTATACAATATCAACAAAAAAAATAGAATGTACAGTTTGTTAACACAAATAATAAGAGAAGAGGAAGAAGCAAAAAAAAATCGTATCGCATTGATGGTATAAATAAAGCCGGGGGCAAAAGGATTTACGGCCGGCTTCGATCTCGGCAAATTCAAGTATATACGGCTTTATTAATGCTGATTTATGTCGTGCTGTCATTTTGTTAATCAAATAGAGAGAACCTGTATTATGCAAAGGCATTATTTTAGCATGCCTGTGTTGGAATCTGAGTGAGATGGAAGGATTCAGATTGAATGAGTGAGAAGGACGGAAGGAAGGAAGGACGTGCGGACAATGCGAGTACAGTGGGAGGGCCCATTGCATTACTATGCATACACTTTGTGTAGTCTGTTTGTGTGTATGTTTTCATTCCGCATTAAGATTTCCATTTTACTTTAATTAAAAAAAAAATCAGTATATTGTGTTATATAATACATATTTCCTCGCTGTTTTTATTTTTACGCTCTTTTATTTGCATATTGGGTGAGCATAAAACACGGATTTATTTACGTACGTTAAGGAAAATATGAAAATAAAATTCTGCTGCTCCCTCTTCACTGGTCACGCAATATTTGCATATTCGGAAGAAAAAAATATTGTTTAATACTCGAGCGACAATAAATCTCAACTATTGATTCATAATTTATGAAATACATATTTTTTTTTATAAATAGGTTAAATATATTGAAATTTTATATTTCAGGATAAAAATATTATTTTTAACAGAACAAGTATAGAAAATATTTATCTAAATTAATTAATTAATTTTTAAAAGAATTTAAATACAAAATTGTATAATGAAAAAATATTCTACAAGTTTTTTTTTAAATTGTAATAAAAACGATTAATAATAAAAAAGAGTAATTGTAATTGAGGAAAATATGTTTTTTTTGTTCCTGAAATTGGAGGATAACTTGAATTTACACCGAAATAATTGCGTTTTTCAGAGGGTGAAAACATGAAACGGTATTCTAATTTGATGGAGATGTTACACAGTTTGTTGATCCTCTGGTAGCTGTTGATTTCTGCTTTTCAGAAGGGTTGGATTGTGTGTATGTGTGCAAATTTTTTTTTGGGGGGGTTGTGGGTGTTGGGCGTGTGATGAGCGGGATTGGGGATGGGCGTTGCGTGGTGGTTTGCGAATGTGTGCGGAAAATATATGCAATAATTTTATGTTTGTTTGGGGGTTGGTTTATGTTTGTAGCGCGAGCGGCGTTACATTTTAGATTAAATAAACACAATGTTCATTACACATAATTCAAACGAGGGCCCCGGTGATATACTTGCTGGGCGGCGGCGAGTTATGGCCCCGCGCTCTCCGCCATTTCTCATTCACGTGTGGCGCGGTGCACCTCTCTTCCAACCGCCGCCAACCCTCAACATCCACCTCCTCCGAAAACCACCCTTTTTCACTAACTGGTTTATTAACATTTTACTCGAATCATCCAACCTCCTCCATCCATCCAACACTACATTCGATTGCCTTTAATGGAAGAATCTCTTCCTTTTCCCTTCCTTCAAGCTGATTAAATAAAAAGGGCCCTTCCCGCACATCCAATTTCCTTATCGCACCAGAACAAACCCTTATCGAATCACGTGAGATTTAGGGCCTACGATTCGACGTGCATCTTTTTCTTCCATCTCCATTCAGTCAGTACTTGTTTTGTTCTTTCCTTCTTTTTTTCCGCCTCTGCTGCTGCTGCTCCTGTCTTCATTAGGAATTTAAATGAATGCAGGGGATATGTAGAAAGGGCACGTCAGTTGATCGGAATGGCGCAAGAGAAATTTATGCGAATGCGGGAAAAGGTAAAAGGTCGTATCGGGTTAAAGGCTCTGGCATTTCGCGCCGATATACATTTTAAAAAAGTGTAGAAGAGAGAACGACGACTGACTGCCTTTGCGAAGGATAAAAACCTAGTGCATCGCTTAATTTCATACGTGACGTGGAAAATTGAAACATTTCGCCGTCTTCGGGGATTTGCCTCTGTTATCAGTACCCGGCTTATTTATGCAACATCCTCAGAGACTACTCCAGTATAATGCGAGTTTGATATAAAATCCTAGAGAAATCTCTTACATAAACTCATTTTTGACTAACAAATTTCCAATTTTATTATTATTTACTTTTCTCTTATTTACTTTATCTTCATTAATTCATCAATTCTCGTTTTTTAACAGTTTTAACAAAATGTTTACATTATACTGAACGAAGATTGATTTAATTTCTGAGTAGAACGTAGAGAAGTGTCAGAATGTAATTGTATTTATAGAACATCGTTGACTATTTTAACGGTCATCCTCTTGACAAGTAAACGGCGTAGCTCGAACTTTCTAAAAAGTTTTCGAGTCAAAGCCCAACCGAGTGTGCTTTCTTTCAAATGTGATTGCCTCCTGATGAAATCCATCGTAAAGCACCAATTATATTCAGCCGAAACGCGACATTACGTAACTGCTTCTAATTTAATTTAATCGCGCGATTAAAATCTCATGACGATTTGACTCATTATTTTTAAATAAAAACGTATTGACTCTGCGATTTTACTTTGATATGAATGTATAAATATTGTTTAATTTATTGATGATCAATAATTGTCGATTGAGTCAAATTACTTATTTTGATTAAAATATTTTATTATTTTCATATAAAAATGTTTGATTCACTGATTCATTTTTATTTTACATTAATTTGTATGGATTTAATGATGATCGTAAAAGTTTAGAATGATTCAAATGAAGTAATTTGTATGATTGAGTGGAATTATGTGATAGTAATAAAAAAATTATTTTTCAATAAAATTGTTGTTAACAGCATTTAAGTCGTTTGAAATTAAGTTATAGTAGTGAGTAGATTTATGGTTGTAATCAAATCTGGAGGTGATAATGTTAATAGCGGCTATAAAACGGTTATTCTTGTTGACTCGTTTATGGGGAGCAATTGATGGTAGATCAACATTGGTGGTAAACCTTTCCAGCACATTTCGAGTCACAGTTTATTGACTCGAGCCACCGCGCGCGGCGATCGTTGTTTTTTTTTGTGTGGCCGCTCCCGGTGGAATCGCCTGAAATATGTCTCTTTGCGTGTCTCCATATTTTTTTGTTCTATCATTCACCCCCCATTCGCAACAACCGATGCGATTAAATGTAGATTGAACAATCCTAATGTTATTTATGCTTTTTTCCGCTTGTTTCCAGGTGAGTCAAGTCTTCGAGAGAAAGAAAAAAGAGAAGGAGTAGTAGGAAAAAGGCCGTCCTTTGTCGCTCGAGTTTCACGTGAGTTAATTTCATTCCAAGCACAATCGCACAGAATTGCCGTCGAGTTAACGGGGAGACCGAAGTATGCTAGCATTCTTCTTATCCTTATTATTATTGCGCATTCATCATCTTAATAGAACTGCGCAAATTGCGCAAAACAGTTTTAATTAGATCGTCGAATGCGTGTATCTATGGCCGATGATTCCTCTTCCCGCTTTTTGCTGATCTTCGAACGATCATGTCGAAGAAGCACCTCTCCAACTCGTTCTTCATTCTTCGCTCCTCCCGGGCTCTTCTTTCTTTTATTTCTCTCCCTTTTCGTTTTTGCGTTTTGGTTTCGAGAAGGCGAGTCGTCGTTCGATGGGACGAGCGCCTTGGGACGCGGACAGCCTCAGGTTTTCCTTCCTTCCTATATAATACCCCGTCTCCTCTGTCTGGCACGTCCCGCCTAAGATATATTGCTCCCTCTGCCTCGTACATAATTTCTCTGGAAACTCCCTTCCCACACTTTCCAAAACCTACACCCAGATATACGATATTCTAGCATATCTACAACACACAGACGACTGAGAGTGTGTGCGCTAGCTTTGGAGGAGGGTGGAATCAGGGAGGATGAGGAGGTGGAGAGAAGATAGAGGAGCAATCTCACTGCTGCCTCCTCCGAAAATTCACGCAATCAATATCGGAATTAAATATTTAACAGGCGACGGGCCGCCGCTTCGCGAGGTAATTAAAGATAAAAGGGCGCGCCTTCGGAAAATTGAAGTGTCAGGCGATAAGAGTAAGTGGTAGGTAGCTGCAAAAAGTAGGATGATGTTGTTGATGATGATGATCATGATGATGAGAGGAGGTGGCGGGGAATCGCAGCTTTCGAACCTTATTTACATCCTATTTAGTTGTTACCATTCTCCCGAGATGATGGCGTTCGCACTTTTTGCCTTTCCGCCCTGACAGCCAGCAAGATTGATGCCCTCTCCGACCACGTCCATCCGGCTCACCTCTATCTCTATCCTCCTATCATTCCTCTCCATTTCCATTCCATTCCATTGCGGTTTCTTCCCTCGCCACCTGTCAAACGACACGACTTTTTGAATTGCTAATGGGACGGTTTAATTATTCATGCAAAAAGGGCCGAAGTCTCGGCACACCGGCATATTCACATATCTAATTCCGCCGCCGCGGAACGTCGTTTCCAACATCGCGAACTCGCAATTCATTAATACAACCGCGAACGCGAGCGGGGGTCAGAGGGGACTGGGGGCGGCAGCTACTACCCCTCATTCCGTGCATTCCTCGCAAAACAATAAACGTCGACGTCTTGTCGTCTCCTAACGAAAGCAAACCCCCTTCGGGCGCAAATCGGCAAAAAACCCCAAGCTGCTGAACGAAAACGCATTCCGAGCCCGTCGCCATGGCAAAAAACAAAATGGCGCACTGCACCTTTTGGTCACCTGATCAACAAAACGGTAACAACAAAAAACAACGCTGCACCTTGCTAAGATACCACAATTCTTGGTATTGGTATTGATTTTGTGACCAATTTCATTTGATTTCTTTTGTTCTACATCTCCATCTTCAATCAAAAAAAAACTCAACTTCAAGAAATAAGTTTTACATCTTAAACCGTTTTCATTATAAATAATTTTCAATATCAAAATAGAAATAAATATCTGCTATCTGTAAGAACAAACATGTTTTAGATATACAAGTATTCTAAATTAAGTAACGCAGCTTTAGGTAAGCGATGTGGGTTTATCGGAATTATAATGTTATCGATATTTATTGCCGTCGTTTTTTCAGTCACATTTCCTATACATCTGTTATTTATTAGTTGCTTTGTCGCTCAAAGGGAACCGAAATATTTTATTCGAATCTCCTACGATTACTTAGTTCTTCTATTCTTTATCTAAACTCTTCAACACTTGATAATTCAACAAAAAAAAATAAAGCGCTTTTCGGTGTAAAAAAATAACATCTAATCTGAAGACGTATTAATCACTGGAGTTGTATTTTCATTAGTTAATCATTTGATATTAACTTTTATTTGTAAATTGAAAAGTATTAATTAAAACTAATTGTAATTTTCATAGTTATTTTCCAGACTATATAAATTAGTTAAGATTGAATAGATTGTGTCAATTTGGGATGATTGGTTCTGAATATAATTTGAAAGTTAGAAAGATGTTAGATAGGTTTTGAATAAGTTGGTAGTTAACAAATACGCGCACATATTTATGGTTGCAATAGAATAAATTCTGTTTAGCTTATGTGTGTGTGTTTGTAAATAAGGAATGGGTTTTGGTGTGGATTATAAATCTTGATATGGGGGTTTTTCAGTTTTATTTCCCACAGTGGAGCCTTGGCGAGTTATCGAAGTTAGCTATCGGATTACTGGATCCAATTACGCGTTCCGCTTAAGGTGAATGAAATCTCGGAACGGTCTCGAAGAGAACGCCTCGCGAAAGGACGGCGAAAAAAAATGTTGGGGATAGGAGGAGACGTTCGAATGCGAGGAGGACACGGAAAATTGGGAATACGCAAATCCCTCTCTTTGAAATTATTCGTGTTATTTTTGTTTTGCGTTTGAAGCTCCTTTCGGTTCTTCTTCGTCGTCGTCTCTTTTATTTTCTCGTGAAGTGTGTCGGGTGGTTGAGAGATTTAAAACGCGCGCGACGAACACACACCACACCGTCCGGACAAGATTTTCGAAACGTCTTTATTCCAATGCGAGAGGAGAGAGCCGTAGAGGAGAAGAGAGGCCCGAAGCTTTGTGCGAAAAGGCCGTTTTTCCCTGCCCCCCGCGAGAGACTTTAAACCCGTTCTCCTTGTCTAGCTCACCGGACTTGGGGCCCCCGGAATGATCAATGCATTTATGCAGGCCTCCTCTTATCCACGACCGGATTCTGCTTGAGGCTGCAGCCGAACGAGCGAAGAGGATGGCACCATGCCCAGAGAGTGCTAGACGGAGATCCGCGCCAGAATCACCCTCTCGGCCGAGGTTACATCTCTTTCAATGCAAAATTGCACATTAATTGCACATTTCATTTCGAAACGCAATTGGAAATACCAAGGACCCCACACTCGTCTCGTTTCCGCATTTTTTTCCTCTCTCAATTGAAGCAAACGATTCCATTGCGTACGACTCACTCGAAGCTGATTGTTTCGCTTCCATTGCGCGCGTTTTTAGCAACATAGGTGGTGAAATTACCACTTAAAATCGAATCGGTTGATGATACCGAGATGAAATTTTTCTTGAAGACTCGCGCGGCTTCACAAAATATTATCCAGCAAGAAGAATGCGGTTAAGTCAAAATTTCAATTGCGACCGGGGTTGATTTATAAGCGGAATCGAAAAAGAGGAACGACGAAAAATGTGCTTTAGCGGTCCCGAAAATGGCATCCGGAGGGCAACAAGAAATGAGACAAGGCGCAGTTTCGTATTGTTGTCTACGCGCAGTTATAATTGGCTCCGCGATGCCAAAGTGGCCGACATTTCGGGACACTTTTTGCGTCCGAACCGGACAACAATGGCCACCAATTAATAAATTCATTCACCTGAAGCGCACCGGACAATTTCCAATGAAAAGCGCGATTTTTCGTGCAACGAGCGGCGAACTCTAATTTATGCCGTGTGCAGTTGGTTGCCGTGGAAACGCGCATTTGCATGCGAGCGCAACCCCCGGAAAACGCCGAGAAAAAAACATAAATATATATATAAAACGAAAGAAAATCCCACACACAATTTCCAATTCCATTTTTTTTTCTTGGTGATTCGCATGCTCGGAAGCAATTTCTCTAATGCGTTCCGATGCTTTGATTAACTTAAGGCTTTCAGTTTTCTGAGTCAACAGAAAAAAAGCCTTTCGGAATTGGATGGATGTGGTATTAGCGACATCACCAATCAAGCTTAAGAGGAGAATCTATGATGTATGTGTTTTTTTCCTATTTGGAAGGGTGGTTTTGGATTAATGGAAGAATTCCAGGTTTTGTGGCTTCCGATGGGGATGTTCGAAAAGTGGGCGGTCTGCGAAAGCGTCCGGTTAACCGTTCCGTGGGGTTTTGGTGGGAGGGAGGATTGGGGGGATGCCCCCGGGCGCAGAAGTGTTGCGAATGCGAGTTGGTAATCTAATGAGGTAGTAATGTGTCAAGCGTTTATATTGCGCTATTCATTGCGGCGCCCAGGATTGCGCTAATCTGACGGAATTACGCCGGGCCCGTAATTCGAACTCGTTCCCTCTCTCTCTCTCTCTCACTCACTCTTGCACATCCGTGCCCTTGCATATTCCCATGTTACATGCACGATCTCCGAGCCAAAGCCCCCTTTCATATTTTCACCCATTCCCAACAAAAACGAAACAACACACAAAACAAAATGCAACTGTCCAGTAACGAAAAACAAAATCTACATCCTTTTTTTTTTTGCAAATCTTTGTTTTAACTGTTACATGCATACAAGTAATCAATTGTATTTTCAGAATTATACACATCTTAATCTCATTTACATTTTCACTTATTAGATGATGGTGCAATAATTTTAAAATTTTATTTATTATTAATTATTAATTTAAGCAATGGGTATAATTCAGTTGTTTGTAATTTATTTAATGATTATACAACTTTTTTTCAATATCAAAGATTTAAAAAAAAATTGGAGGGAAGTCCGAATTCATCTGCTTAAAGCAATTTTTCATCGTTTCCCATGGTCCGAAATGGGCACGAATATTCAAATGTAAATAACTTGATCCTATTAAATCATCTCCGCTTGCATTTTATGTCCATTCCTCGCCTCATCTTACTTCAACGCATCGTTCCTTCGGACACTCTTAGCTTTTTTTGAATATCGTGTCCATATTATACACACAGACTCGCTTTCTTTTTGTTTATTTCTCGTCGATGCGAAATGTGTGAATTGATCAATTCGGTATGGGCGATTGGAAGCACAGCCCCCCTGAAACGCGAAATTAAAATGCACAGCGAGAAAATGCACAGAACCGCCTACGTGGCATGCAACGCGTCAGATTGCCAGAGCCATAAATTACAGCTGAAACGAATATAAATCAACAAACGAGTTAATCACTTTCCGAAAGAGGGAATAATAATTACAAGGCCAAGGAAAAGGAGATGCCTCCTCCCTCCTCTCTTCCCCGACGTCTCCGTTGCTTGCACTCCTCATCCTCATCGTCGTGCCTCCTCTTATGTATGTATATATACTTCATATTCTGCTCTTCCCCAGTCTTTAAACGCGGTCCTGATCGTTTTATTTCTTCTCGTTTCGTTCCCTTCATCTTCGCTGTATGCGCCGTGCTCTCTTCTCATATTTCTCTTCTTTTTTTCACATTATTTTTTCTTCTTATTCTCGTTCTTTCGGCTCTTCCCTCCTCTCGTTGCGGTGCGAGCACGATGCAAATCTAATAATAACATTATTAAGGCCTGGGTATTACATAAATACCAGTTGGGCCGAAGGAGTTGTTGCATCGTCGTGGTCTTATTGTTGCTTTAAAATAATTACAGGCTGTGCGTTAAGCCCTGAATTCATTACGCCAACATTTTACGACTTTATTACTTGCCATATTATATGGGCAGTGATTGACGTGGGGAGGCCATGGGAAGAGATCGCGGGGCGGCGATAGGCGGGGGCCTCGGGGGGCGGCTGCGGCGGCGACCGGAGATCGCGCAGATTGCTGAGAGGATTCCTCTTTCTTTCATCTTCTTCTTCTTTCCTCTCTTCGCCGGAGGAGGAAGGAGAGCGGAGAGTGGAATGGTGGGCCTCCTTATCCTCGGCATCGGTTGTCATTCACTCGCTGAAAACTAATAAGGAATGCGCCTTGTTTTGTCTACAACGAACTCGAGCACCGGATCTGCATATCTGCATTTCCTTCATTAATCTTCCCTCCCCGAAGAGATTAAGGAAGGAGCTTAAAATAACCAGATAGAAGCAGCAGTCGAGAGAGCTCGAGAACGTTTGGAGCAAAAAAAAATTATAGATATATATATATACATCGTCTACAGTAGTTATATAGATATATATATATATAAAATGTATTGATCCAAAAAGTAGACGACCTGAATTTGTTATTAGCCAATAAAGTGGAATAATTTATGGCAGTTTTAAAACTACAACCTCGGCCGCCCGCCGCCCCTGATTTACTACTGCTCATGCAGCGCCCCCTCTTCATCCCTCCTACTCCTCTCGCTAGAAATTTCTTTGCTGCTGATTCATAAATGCATTTCCGAAAGATTGACGCGAAAGAACATTACCGGACACACACATATATAACTTTTGCTTCCTCGGCCACACTTGCTCCTAACGACTTTCCAGAACTACCCAAAACGCAAATTCATCTCTCGTCCATTCCAATCTCATACATCCCGACCCTTCCGTCCTGCACCATAATCAAATTCATCCCAATACAAAAAAAACATTTATATTTGCGTCTACTAAGCGATTTTTTTGCTGCAATATGCTACTTATTGAAATCTTTATTCCCATCACAAAAGCTTACTTCAATTCAATTGATTTATTCATACTACATTACTTAGTTACATCACATTTAAATTAGTGTAAGATTTTAGTTAATTTATGTCATTTAGGTAATGTTTTTTATCATTAAATTCACCATAATCAATCAATAGTTCTTAGTAGTTACATTTCCTTTCTAATTGTAACTATAGTATTGAAAATACTTGTTAAATAATGTATTTTAATGATGGCTAGGACATGATACTTGACAAGTACTTAACTAGTCATAACACAGCATAATTTATAAATGAATTTTAGAGCCTTCACTTATCATCTTGATCAATTGACGTGGTAATTTACATTTTTTACGCGTTGCGTAACTTCCTGCACGTAAACGGCAAGGAACAACAACAACATGAGTAGAAAAAAAAAAGCTGAACTCGTTGAGGTATTACCACCTACTTCAGATATTTAGTCTTCAACCTAATAGAGCAAATAGAATGAAATAACTACTCATCTCGGTGCGCTCATCCATTACTCCCGACCTCCCAACGAATTGTTCATCTTCTGCAGCTCAACCTCCGTCTCCTCCTCCTACTTCAACTTCATCTTCATCTCCTCCTTCAGAGCAGAAAGAATTAAATAAAATAAAAAAATAGGGGACAACCGAATAAAAGTAAAAGGAGATTAAATAGTCGGGGCGTTCCTCCCGATCCCACATACTATAACCGAGATCTAGATTAAAACCGATCCGCATTTACATACACCACGCGCGTATCGCGATTTATTTCTGCTCCGCACTTGAAAATCCAATCCCCTTGGTTCTTCGCCTCTCCTCGATTTACCTTGCATCCATCTTCTTCTTCAATTTATTTATATATTTCTTAATACATTTTTGTTGTTTCTTCAACTATATAGTGTCTTTACAACAAATGCAAATTAATTGGAAACGAGGAAACGGTTGAAGGAAATTCCGCGCGGAGCGTCTGCGGATTTTTCCTCGACCGAGACGAGCGGAAAAGAATCTAAATTAAGAAAATAAAACCTCGGCTTTATTGCCGCCGTGCTCCGAGCTTGTAAATTGCGCCGAGAAAATCCTCCGTAATTAGTCGTACAAAATCCAACAATTTTTCCGATTCCTCCAACTGCTTCTTCTTTCTTTGTTTGTTTCTTGTCTCGTTTTCTGAAGCTGCGCGCTGCTTCCTTGCATTCCATTCCATACAATTAAAATGGGAATGGCTCCGACTTAAATAAGCTACGAGAAATGATTTACTAATTTATGTACGAAACGACAATTACTCTCTTCTCAGAATTCAGCTGAAGCAATTTCTAAAGAAAACAATACTATTTTATAAGAATTTATCTATTATATTATTTATTATAATTTCTTGTATACTTTAAATTAAGTAAGTAAATAATCTAATTGAAGTATGCAAATATAAAATATATTATATAATAATCATTGATAGTAAATAATTAATTCAGGACAAAATATTGATTAAAACAGAAATATTTAATTCATCATTAAATTTACTTTATAAAGAATTAATAGCGCAATAGTTAATTTAGTGAAAAAATGTGATAATATTTGTAAATAAAATTTGTTGTTTTTTTATAAATAAATCTGTGGACAAATCTTGTCCAAAATTAGTTGAGCGCGTTTTCAATGTATAAAACGGTGTGAATAGTTTTGCTGGTATTTGTATGGTAAATAAATCGTAAATAATCAAATTGAAGTATGCAAATATAAACTATATTATATAATAATCATTGATAGTAAATAATTAATTCAGGACAATATATTGATTAAAACAGAAATATTTAATTCTGACGTTAAAACAAATAAAATTAGTATTAATATTAGAATTATTAATCCAAAAATGAAGATAATTTGTGAATTTATTAAGTTTTGTAAACATTTCTGAAAATACCTTCAATTGTATTTTTTTTGTGAATTGAAAAAGGAAAAAAATGGTTGAAAATTTTAAGGTCTAAAATTTTCCTTTTCATCTATTGTGTTATAAATGTTTGCTAAAATGGCCATAGAATGTGTGCGTGTCTTTAGGGCCCAACCCACAATTTCGAAAATACGCCTTCCCCGGTCGTCGGCCATCAAAAACTATCCGAAACATTTCAAGATCATCCGTTAATTAATCTATTACAATTTATCCACTAAATGAGAGGATATTACGCAACATTCCTGTACAATTTACAGTTATTTTATTTATTTGGTTTTCTCATCCTTCTCAGTTGTTTCAAGTTTTGGTAAAACCGCTAATGCATGCAATTAATTACAGTCCACGCAACATCCGAACCATTAATTAATCCTTTTTCCGGTTTATCCGCCAACTACTCTCAACCTCTTTCATTTATTTTTCGTATTTTTATACCTCGACTCTTCCATTCGTACGAATATAAATCCGGTGGTTTTCGTTTGGAGCGCCGTGAGGCCCCAATAACGATTCCAGGGCGGAATGCGCGCTTTTATCAATGGCAATGTAATTCATGAAATCCCCCGTAATCGTAATAAAACTTATTGTTAACCGGCACTTGTAAATCGCGGCCCTTATCACCGGGGACGGCCAATTAAAAGCACTAACTATATACTAAAAAAAAAAGAAGAGAAAAATTTACACGCCGCCTAATTGGACTATGGGAATACCGAAAGCGAACAACAAAACTGCAAATAAATAAATTTATAAAAAAAAAGAAGTAAACTAAGATGTATCTTCATCTCGCTTTGTTTCCCACGATACTAATGGCACTAATAATATTCGTAATGAGTTTATATTTCGCGCTATAATTGCGCTAATTGAAATACATGAATAATAACTGATCCTGCCGCAGGATAATGCAAGGTAGGCGTTATAAAACTTTATAGTTATTCTGCGTAGGTTATATAAATTTCATTAATTAAAATACCATAAAGAATGTTTCTTTATCTAAAAGAGATTCGGTTTTAAGTGAAATTACGGACTGGAAACTTCTTCACTCGTTTACTTTTGAATTTATTTATTTTCGCTACGAATTACCGTTTCTCTTCTCTCATATTTAAATTTTTCTTAATAAAATTCACACAAACAAATGTTATTTTATTTCATATTCAGAGTAATTTTAATATTTTTGTATTTCTTTTTAAATTAATTTAGTTTTCAATTTATTTCAAATACTAAACAAAATAATTAATTGATTTATGAACTGTTTTATGTAATAATTAAAAATTGTGTAATCATACAATATGTCACATAACTTACTCTATTTGAAACAAGTTTAACTCTTTTTTATTGTAATTTAAGAAATATAAATTTATAAACCTTATACACATGCATTTTTCATATATTTAAAACAAATTGTAAAGTGCAATTAAAATTACAAAAGAAAATCGCGTTACGTGATTAGTATTACATGCAATAAACTGTTTCACTGGTAAATATGTACATTTCTTAACATATTATTATCTAGAAAATTTAATTGAAATAATGTAATTCCTGCATAATTTACTAATAATTACATGTATTATAAATATATATTGTTTGCAAATTACTTAAAAAAAATAACACAAGTATAAGAATATAATTAATTACATTTTATTCTTAGATTATATATTTATTTGATTATTATGTAAGAAACTTTCTTATAAAAAAAATATTTAACAATCAAATTAAATTATTTATTTACAAATTTGTATTTGTCCCATAAAAGAATTGCATAAATTAAAATTTTTCATAAAGAAACAATGTTGATTTCCTTTATATTCTCTACTATTCTTTTTAAATTAATTTATATGCAGTAGCTTTGAGAGCTTTTGAAATGTAAAGTGCACTTCATATTATGCTTTCAAATGGGAGAAAACTAAGACGATCGATAAGAAATTGCTGCCATCGCTTTGCCTTCACGAGACCGCACATATTCAGACATTATTTTTGTTTTCCTGTTGTTCAAATGCGCCTTTTGAAATGTAAAGTGTCCATATTATGGCTAAGTTAAGTAGGAAAATCGATGTCAACAAATGTATGCAACGTTCCCGTTTCTCAATTTAATACAATTTAATTTACATTACATGAAAACTATCAAAGTTTTATAATACTCCATTATCTGAATTTATTTAAATATATTTATTGTTCAGCTTTTAGATTTAATTTTACGTAAAAGTAATTGAAAAATATTAAATAAGAGAATATTTTTGTCATAAATTCATATAAATATTTTTATAGTAATTTTATTACTTTTTATTGATATTTTCTTGCAATTCTTACATAAATTTATACAATTTCATTAAATTTACTTTATTTGGAAATAATAGCGCAATTTAAGTAATTTATTTAAGTAATTATTCAATATAACAAATTTTGATATCTATTAGTAAAAAAAACGTACAAATTTGTCAATATTTCATTGACTTTACAATTTTTTTATGAATTCACAAAATGTTATTGATTCAAAATTGATTCAATAAAATTTGGAACGATTTTAAAATTTAAAATTTGTAAAAAAAAATATTTTTATTAATTTTTCCTTGCAAATCATACAAATATTTTCCATCATTAAATTTAATTTATTAAGAATTAATAGCGCAGTAGTTAATTTAAAGAAAAAATGTGATATTTGTATATTTTTTATATATAAATGTGTTTTGAAAAATGTTTTAGTTATGTAACAAATCTATTTTTTAAGATTTATATGATTATTGTATGAATTCAAAATAATATTTTCACTTTTGTTAAATGCGTGGAAAAATGTTGTCCAAAATTAGTTGAGCGCGTTTTCAATGTATAAAACGGAGTGAATGGTTTTGCTGGTATTTGTATGGTAAATAAATCGTGTTTGGATCGTTTTTATTTTGGTATATAAACAGAAACGGATGTTTCATTTGGGTCGAAGATGGATTATAAGAATCAATGATCTCTCTGCATTACGCCTTTCGTACCTGGTTTAGAATTGGAGTGAATGAATGGATTTATGGTCGTTTCGGTTTTTATCGATGTCCGCAGTTTGTAAGTAGCCGCGACTCTCTTGCAAGAAAGAAAGAGAGAGAAGGACTTTAATTAAGTTACTTCTTAGCAGTTCGGCGTTTGATGGAGCTTAACGGCTTCGCCAGTTAATAAAACCGATGATGATCTGCCTTTACACAACTACAAACGATGATCTGATGATCATCGCAGGAAGAGCGACGAGGAATTTAATTGCTGCTGCTACTTCTTTATTTGTTTACCTTCTCTTTTTTTCTATATCATCCAACTGTTGGATGCGAAGGGCTTCGATCTTTACGTTTTTCCGGTTTCCGTAATTTACTTGACAACGTTTACGATTGTGTGTATTCTCTCTGTGTGTGTTTGTATGTATGTATATACACACACGTATGAAATTACCTATAAAAGCCAACGGAATGAAGTGTAAACGGTTGATATTATAGCTGCGAAATGGCCGTCGGTGAGCGCGCAAGAGTCGAGAGCTCTGGGACCGGTTAGGATCCCGTCGAGGCACGCCCGTTTATGGCCGGCAAAGACCCCGAGATGAAAACAAAATAAAGTAACGAAAAAATATATATACACACATACACAAAAAAAAAGAGGAGAAGTAACAAATAAAATAAACACGCACTCATCTCAACAATAATAATAAAAAATATCGATTTTAATTCGCGTTTTACTAAATCACACTCAAATTTTAATCCATTGATAAAGTGATAAAATGAATGAATGTGTACATTTGTATTTATTTAAAATACCTTTAAATTAAATAGTAAATAATTATTACTAGATTGCACTCAAATTAAACTTTTAAATCCATTGATAAAGTTGAATTAATATGTAATAATTGTAATTTATAAAAATCAATTTATATGAGACAGTAAATAAAATAATTAAGAATAGAAATTGTATGAATACTAGAACGTATTCAAATTAAACTATTTAATTAATTGTTAAAGTGAATGAATATGTAACTTTTTGTAATTATTTAAAATAAATTTAAATTAAACAGTTAATAAAGTCAAAAAGAATTAAAAAAAACTATATCAAGTTTCAATGAAAACATTGATTTGTAACTTATTGAAATAATAAAGTCTTAAAATAAATAAGAAACAACAAAAAATATAGTAAAGACAGTTCAATTAATGTATATAATTTGGATTAAATTATTAATAGCGCCATAAATTTACATAGAAATTAAGCTCACAAATCCAATTTTAAAGTCAAATTTTGTAAAGTTATTGAAAAAATTCAATATTAGAAAAGAAAACGATTATATAATAAAATGAATAAAATCAATAATATTAAATTATTTAGATCTTGAGATTTTCTAAATAATAAAATATAAATAAACGTAGAATGATGGCAGAAATTATATATTTACTAAATTATTATGACTAGTTTTAATAAAGTATTGATTTTTTCAAGGAGTTAAGATTTGCATTTAATGTTTATATTAATAATTATATAAAATGTAGGGATATTAATAAATTTTTGCAGTGTTATTACAATTATTATATAATAATAAAGAAACGTTCTTTTTTGTATTTGTACTTGTTTTTTGTGTATAGAATACATTTTACTGTACTAAAAAACGTGACTATTTTGATCCAATTTTATATAAATCACTAATAGATTTGAATCAAAGTGTTTGAGGAAAATAATGAGCTCATAAAAGCTTCTTTATTTGTATATAATTTATTAATGTTATATATATGTTATATTTATGGAAAAGACACGAGGATTTAAATATTAATATATTTACTTTAATACAAAAAAATCAATTAAAATCTAATATAAATTAAATAAATAAAACAAATACGTATACAAATTTTTCTAAAAGTTTCATAGTGCAAAAATATATATTAAGTATTGAATCTCAAAAAGTACATACTTATATAAGAAAGTAAACATCGATCCGGATGTAATACTTTAATTCATTATTATTAATCCTCTAATGAATCTACAACCACAATATAAATAACAAATAATATCAATGAAAATCGATTGATAAATTAACTTAACACACGCACTTAAAACGTTGAGATTTGACAAATCCACTATACATTTTGAACTTTAACTAAATACAACACAAATTTAACAACAATGTTAAACACGAGACGAGATTTCGTGAAAGTCTGTAGACTCAACCGATTTCAAACTTGTACTAAGCCTGAAAATCCATATTTTCTCTATTTTTTTCCTTAAAAAACGTGCATTTATTGCCCCAATAACTTTCTAAAATACCTTTTTTTAAACGATTTTTTTAAAAAAAATTGTAGAAGAATAAAAGATGTACCTAAAAAAAGGAAAAAAAAAACTTTCTCTGGGTGGTTTTTTAAGGGATGCGGTGAAAGCGTTTGGAAGAAGAGAGTCCAGTTTTGATGCTTTTTCGGTGGCGTCGAGGCGCGGTATTTTACTCTGTGTGTGTATGTATATATTTGTGGATGTGTGTGAATACAGTGACTTCCCTTTCCGCGATGGGTGCATGTCCGGGACTACTTCTTGGCCGGCGGCTCGGTTTTTACGAGGTGAGACAAAGGCAAAAGTAAATAAGAACCGCATGCGATTCGAATCTAACCTGTGAACTTTCCACATGCAAATATCCCACTTGTAACTCCGGCCGAGATAACCCGTAACGTATAACCCGGCCGGCACATAACCTATTATGACATGTCTATTTGAAACACATACACAGAGAGAGAGAGAAACACTCCGCGAGGTACAAGATTTCTAAAATTTACGGGACAGAGGATGAGAAAAGAGAAATACGCGCGTCTAGGTTTATATGTGGAACAACTTGCTATAACAACAACAACAACAACAATGAGATGATGCATATAGTCCTACAAAATGAAATGCGTAAAACTAACTAACGATGATGACGGAGGGATGCGGTGAATCCTCTAAAATAATAATCGAATCACCTTGTAACTCACTCTTTTCAGGTGATAAACCTGTCGTCGGGTTTATCCATCGCCTGAAAGTGTAAAAGGCGTCGGCCATCATTGCGTGCGTGTGTATATGTGTGTGTGATGAGTGTGTCGTCGGGGAAAACGCGCGTTGCGTAACCCGGGCTCTGTCGCGTACCTCGGGCTCCTGTGGTGGTGGTGGTGATCATCAAAGGTTCTGAGGTGAGCACATCAAACATAGGTGTACGTAGCTAATACTATCCGATTCGCGTCTATCTTTTTCGATTGGAATTCACCTCGAAAAACGGATTATCCCCATTTTTTTTTCCATCATCCACACAGCCAAATTCATGGCGCATCAGAACCGTCGGCATCGCACCAAACATGGCCGATGCCGCGGCGGCGCAGACTTCCATCCCGAATCCGGTTTTTATAATTCGTACCTGCAGCGACACACACACAAACCATACCACAACCACACACATACACACAACCCATTTTTTACTACCATCATTACTCATTATTATCCCAATCAGATATTATTTAAAATACGCTTTAAAACGTGCGCAATATTTATAATATTGTATTCCTCTGGAGAGCATCTCTATCTCTCTTTTACACACTCAAACACAAATAACCCAACTATTATTATACGCTTTTAGGGGATGGCCGTTTGCCATCGCATACCTTTTCTATAATTCGCCCCAATTTTTTTTTCTTCTCTTCTATTCTTTCCACCTAAAGAACCCGACCCGTCCGAACGATCCCAGTCCATTCCCCAAATCCGTTGATGCAACAAGGTAAAAATCCGATCCGTCCGCATAGCGCATAACAAGGTAAATCGCTTCTTTTTTTTTATTGTACATCTTGTTCTTCTCTTCTGCTTCCATTCCGCGGGATTGGCGTTTATTGAGAGATTCTCGGATAATCGCAGACCGCGAACAAAGAGATCTTTTCTTTTTTTACCTTTTCTTCTTCCTCCGTTTCGTTCTTAGTTAAGTGCGTGAAAACGCAACAAACGCCAGCTTCTATGAACTAATCACTAGAAAAACCAATTGTGCAATTCCTTACAGTTTCATAACTAACTTAATCATTAACTTAAATTTACACCAAGATCATATTAATAATTCAATTGCCTTAATCCTTATATTAATCTGGGTAATCTCACGTTTGAAATTCTTACTGTTAAATATTTAAAGACTAAACAAAAAAACTGTTAATTTGTACTTTTACTACTTATAAAAATAATCAATTTATTTGAAATTAATAACTCTAAATTTTAATTAATTGTATTAATTTGCGTATAAAGTTCTTTCGCGCAAATTAAATAACACTAAATTATCATTATATGGTGGAAAAATTATGTAAGTATGTAAATATTTTGAGCAAATATGTAAGAGAAACCGAATGTGCGATGAAAAAAAAACTGTTATTAGTCGTTTCGATATTATTAAGGTCGAGCAGACAGTTTACGGCCAATAATATTGGCGTTACGTCGCGCATAAATGTCGTGGCCAATTGGAATTTATAATATTATCAAGAGCGCTTTTTACATCTTCATTTGAATACGGTTTTAGTCAAATACCATCACACCGTTTTCAGAAACATTTGCACACATTTTTATTTGATTACATAATTTCGCACCTTATGTCTATCTTGTAAATACACTAATTTAATTAGATTTGCGAAAATTATGAATATCAAAATATTTATAAATATAAATCATAACAACAATTGAAAGATTGTCAAGAAAATGTAAAGAAATTTCTGTATTATTTGACTCACAATTGCGCTTAAATAAAATCTGCGTATTCGAAATGTACGTTAAAATAAAATTTTATTTCAATATGTTTCAAGCAAAATCTTGATGCTTAGATTACTTCATTCATTGTTTCGACAACGCGCCTGACATTTACAGTTACGAAGAAATAAAGAACAAGCTTCAAACGTGTTTTATTTTATGTCTTTGTTAGAATTGATTGCATTCTTATTTTCGTGCACTGAGGTCATCGAAATTATTTTCACTATATAAGAAACACATATAAATATGCTGGATTCGGTTTACGAATTTATAACATTCCATTTGATTTGAATACGATTTAAGTCAAATGTTAATTCACACCTATAAAACCGACTGTTTTATTACTTTTAGCACCTTGTCAACCGAACATCCAACATGTTTTATATCTTTCGATCGAATTGATTGCATTCCTATTCTTATTGAAATCAATGAGATCATCAAATTCAAACTATCACAATAAAAAAAAACATTAATATAGTTTCATTTAAATACGCTTTTAGTTAAATGTTAATTTACTCCTATAAAACTAATTGTTTATTACTTTATCACCTTGTTAATGAACATTTATCTTGTTTTTTTGTTGCTTTTAAATTGATTTTTATTACTTCAATAATCAATTAACAAATTTTATAATTATTTAAATTAACACTAGATTTCTCTTTGATTCTCTACTAATATAATATATTGTGGTTTCTATAAATCTTTT
Organism: Nicrophorus vespilloides; assembly: GCF_001412225.1. NCBI lineage: Eukaryota > Metazoa > Arthropoda > Insecta > Coleoptera > Silphidae > Nicrophorus > Nicrophorus vespilloides. The sequence continues at coordinate 21,381 of NW_017099254.1, forward strand.
ACTATTTTATTTCACGTATTTTTTATAAATAAAATGTTAAAATTACAATAAATTGTAATAATGTTTAGATGTTTGTCCCTTACATAAACATTGGATGTGAATTATTCGATGTGCATAGAAATATTCGGTAAATTTAATCCATTCAGTAAATAATAGAGCACGTAAATTCGCATTTGCACTGTAATACATTATACGAGTTTTTCCGTGTTTCCGGTTGTTGTAAGTTCGGACTTGCCGTGTTCCTTTTTTTCCATGCGCATTGGGGGGAAACCAGTGGGGGATGGGATCGGCAAATGTGGCTTTAATAAAGTTTCGTTTTGTCAGGATGATGTAAATAGTGCAACTGAATAAAACGAATGCGCACTATTTCGTTGTGTGATTTATTCGCATAATTTGGCTGTCGCTGTCGCGATTTACGGCCGTTTCGGTTGTAAATCCGGGGGGCTAGACCCGCGTCCCCCCTATTTAATTTATCGATCGGGGAGCGGATTTTAGCGAAGCGCCAACAAAAAAAAAACGTTATTATTAAACGATGAGTTGAAAATGTAGAAATATGATAGAAATTGTGTATTGAATAAATAAAGACTTTAATGCATTTGTACTGAGAAATACAGAAAGGCATTCAGCAACAAACCTCTTGTGTAACCGTATTGACATGTAGATGTATGGCTCGTGCATTCGCTTGGAGAAAGATACGAATAAAAAAGTTGCGAGCTGAGAAGAGAGAGGCACGAAGAAGGCGAACAGATGAAAAAAATAAATAAATAAATAAAATGGAAATAAAAGAAGAGGGGAATGAAGAAAAAAATAATTGAATGAAAAGAACTCTGAGACCGTTCTCTCTTAAAGGTTATAAAAGTTGTAGCACAAGGAAATGCGATGTCCTACAAGATCACGACACTAAATTAAATAATAACGTTCCGAGGCTCATCCCTCCGCATTGCGAAAGAGATTTCCAAGGAAACCGTTCGTGAAAATAGCGTTTGCTTAAGGAGAGAAGGAACGAGGATGGACGAGAGCAAACAGCAACAACAACAAGAAGATGATGGAGAGAAAAAAAAGAAGGAATGAGCGGAACGAGTGTGTCAGATGGACGGCAGTCTTTGATTTAAGCCACTTGTCAGTGCCATTCTAAGTATGATATCTCTATAACCATCTGCGGTCCACATAAAGACATCGCGCGGGCATTCTTGAAACATATGTTACTAAAAGGCACTTCAGTACCGCAACCTTTTCTCAGGCTCGAACCAGAGCAAGAGACGAGAGAAAATGGAAGAGAAGAAGAAACGAATAAAAGAGAAGTGCATACATACAGATACACATGCGAGAATAATCGTGGTTTTTCTTCTTCTTCTCTCAGTCGTATCTTCGAGGATTTGAATAGATTTTCCAGCCGCAGACGGGGCTAATTGGAAAGCACCCATTTCGCCGCCCCCCTTTAAAATCCTCAGCCCCGAAAATCCGGCTGCGTCAGAATTATATAAATCGTGCCTCGTAAAGTTTATAGAAATCGATTTCCAAGTTAGATTTCTGCGCGCCGCTCGAGATCTATATAGAAGATAGATTCTAGAATTGTATGTGCAATACTCACACAAAGGGTTTCGTATGTATGTGCACACACGTAGACATTCGAGCCGAGAGAAAGAGGAGCTTTATGGCGCATGGACTTATTTTTCCAAACTAAATCAATACTCGCCAACAGCGCATCCGACACAATATAAAATCCACACTACCGAACACACTTTTAGTGCATCGTAAAATTATATGCCCTTTTCCTAAGGGCAGAAACTCAGAAAAAAATTAGGATGTAACATCAAACAGTTTTTTTTTATTGTAATAGTTATTAGATCATCGAAGAAATCCATCAAAACCATCGTAAATTTTCTCTCTTCATAGTTTTATTATTTATTAGTCCTTTCCCTGAGGACACAAGCAGTACATACGGAAAATCATTTTATTATAAGTAATAATTATAACATCATTGAGCGAATCCGTAAAAAAATACTAATACATTTTTTCTTCTTATAAATTCTTCATCCTTTTTCTAAGCCTTAGAATCTAAGGACACAGATTACAAAAAGAATAAAATTAAGAAAATTTCTATCTAAACAAATTCAAGTAATCATTATTCGAAGAATTTGTTAGAACTTTAGAAATATTTTCTGTCTATAATTTCCTTATTATTTATTTTATCCTTTTCCAAACTAATAAAACGGGAAAAGTACAAAATGTCAATAAAAAATCAAATATTGGATTATAAAGCAAATCTATCGAAATATTACTATTTTTTCATTATTTCTTTATCATCAAACAAAAATAGAATACAAAAATATTATAAAAAAATATTAACTTCTCCTTTTTGTAATAATAATACAAAAGTACAATATTATATGACCTATGGTCAATAGCCCTTTTTTTATTTGTTCTAAATAATTAGTCCTTATATATTTATTTTATTTTTATAATCTATACAAACTATTTCAATAAACAAACAATTATTCTTTTTATTAAAATGTACATAATTTCTATCCAACTCATTGAGAGAATCCATCAAAACGCTCGTAAATTTCCTCCCTTCATATGACATCTTATAGCTTCCTCTTTATTTATTTATTGTTTTTTTTTAATATTTATATACGGTCGTCGTTTTATACTTACTTTTATCCTTTTCGCAATTCGTGTTTTACGACCGCAATAAATTCACGTTTAATTTACATTATTATGTTTCGCTAATTTAAAGCGGAATGAATAAATGGATTTATTCGGGCCGTAAATTTCGTTTGCACTTTTCGCTCCATTCATTAAAAATCGAAGTGCATAAACGGGAAAAATAATAATAAAAAAAACAAGTAAATCTTCCGTGATACGCATTTCTTCATACCATTAATTAACTATTGTATATATATTAATTATTTATAATTATAATTATTATTGTTGAGACAGTTTTGCACAATTTACAAAAACAATTATTACATTACAACTTATACTAATTATTATATTTGTTAGTTTATAGTTGATAATGTGATTTAAACCTAGACATTGGGTTAGGCTTGCACCAATCTCCGTTTTAGGTAGAAGCTCTGCGATTGGTTCGTTTCAAGGTCGTTTTGCATTTTCCACGCTCGCCTATAGAAATGCCTCCCAGCTTATTATTTTCTCAAGCTAATTGTACTTATTTACAACAATAACAATATTTGTAATGAATTAAAATTAATGAAATTAATATCAAATTTTCTTACATAATTATCATAATATCAAATAAATATTTATGAGTTAATAAATTATAATAATCAATGATGATGCGTATCGTTCTTGATATGAATGAGTTGTATAAATGGTTTTACAATAATATTCATTACGTCGCGTCGCGCGAAATTTGCATAAGATGAGGGCCCATAAGTATTGGAGATGGGAGTAACGGACACAAGGTGCTATAGTAGAAACAAAATTTACAATTTCCGCGAGTCTAATTGATTTATGTTACGCGACGCGAAAACGGTGACGTGGCACTTTTTATTTTCAATTTTCCCGCGTCTCTCTTACGTTTCGGGATTCACTCGGTGGAGAGGATTAAATGCGTATGGTATTTATTGAACATCTGCGGGTTCCGATTCGTTATGATTTACAAAGCTGGAATAGTTAGTTAGTTAAGATGTAACAATAAATTGGAGTACGCGGTTCGCTAAAGAAATGTATAAATAACGAACGCGGCGAAGATGTGTATATCTATACAGATATGTATTTGTATCTGTATATAATAAATGTATGTATGTATATAGATACAAGTTATTGGTCGATAAATAATGTTTATTAAGGAGGGACGACGTTTTGCAGGGTGTATTATTACGTTTATTAAGAAGAGAAGAGGTAATTGATTTTGCGATGGTCGCGAAATGCGCGAAACTTTCGTGAATGGCCTAATGAACGGATATGAGTCAATAAAACGGGTGTTATTAGAGGCACTGGGCTATGGGCTTGTAAGGAGCGAAGATAACCTTATCGAATGGCTCCGGACTCTCGAGGATGAAACGCAACAACCTTTCTCTCTCTGTTTCTCTTTCCCACAAAAGCTCTTCGATCTCATTCCTTCGCTCCTTCACCATCTCTCTCTCTTCAGTCTTTCTGGCCTCTCTACCAACCGGTTCCTATATAAGGTTTCCACTACAAGACAAGCCTCAGCTGCTGTCACCGGCATTTCCTCCACTAATGAGATGGAATTGGACGGACAAGCTTTTGCCCTGTTCGCCAACTTTTCACCACGCAACAACAACAACAACAACGGTCGAGGAACGGAGAAAGATACAAGAAAAGAGAGAGAGTTGACAGAATTTTTTAATTTGGCCCCGAAAAAGATTATATTCGGCCTGCTTCTTTTTTTTTTTCGTATCCTCTGCAACTTTTTCGACTTTTGTTCGTTGTTTTGAGAGTGAGAGCAGAGTGGGCTTCGTTATGCGGATAACAAGCTTCGGAATATCAAATGGTCGGAGCGTGGTGGTGGTGGCGGAGGCAATGGCGCGCGGACAGGAGTTGAATGGAGGTTAATAATTCATGAATAAATAAATAAAGAGGGACAATCTAGTGGCAAGCGTCGTATTGGCTCCAGTATTTATGGAACTTCGTTAGATCGTAAAGTTTGACGGACGTTATATGAACTGCGCGTTCTGCACCGTAACTAACAACCTGACCGCAATCCGGGACTCCGGGATTTGTAGCGCCGCGTCGAGATTAATTGGATTTCCGGTTCGGGAATTTATATTATATCTATTCCTTCCTTCCCCCACTCACATCATTCCTTTCAAACTTATTTTTAATCTTCTTCAACTACTTCTAATACTTACATTTAACTATATAAACAAATTTTATACTTTTTTAAATAATAAACAAAATGTTATGAAATATTATCATAATTGTTATAAAGTTCTCATTATAAAAAAAGATCTATTATAGTTAAGATGTAAGTTGCAAACGTTCATGTTGTAGTTTCAGCAATAACTCAGTTTTCATCCTTCTTCCTTCACCCACTCACATTACTCTTTTCATTTTATTTTAATACTTTTCAACTACTTCTAATACTTACATTTAAAAACTATAGTAAAGTACTGTAATGTTTTTATTGTAAAGTTGATCTATTATAGTTCTATAAGATGTAAGATGCAAGCGTTCATGTTGTAGTTTGAGTAATAACTCAGTTTTCATCCGGGCTTAATTGCTGCTGAGGCAGGGCAAGCGCGATTGGAAATAGAGTTGCTAGTTTATTAAGAACTCTTTGTTATAGTTGCGGATGGAGAGGTATGGCTTTATAAAAAAAAAGTAAGGATAATGATAAAGAAGAGAGGTGCTCCTTCTCGATGCGGCTTCCTCCCATAATTCTTTTCCTGTTCCGACGTCGTCGTTGTTGTTGTTGTTTGCTGCAAAGTCGATAAGTCAGCAAGCGATCCCGTGTTCAGGAGATCTCAACATCCAAAAGCCTGCTGAGAGCGTTGCATTATTAAGTTATAAAATATTCGCGGCGAGTGTTCCGATCGCAAATCCCCCTCTGCGCGTTTCGCAATCTTCTATCGACACCGACACGGGCTGTAGTTAAATCAGGCGCCGCAAAAATCTGCACGACTTATTACTTACGTGCCCCGCCACATGCATATCTATCTATCTATATCTATATAGATTTATCGCGTTATTCCCATTTCGAGCGCGTAAACCGTTTTCCCCCCACAGCGCGATATCGCGCGCCACCGATCTCCCAGAGCTTATTGAGATGTTTTGCGAAACAGCGTTCACAGATGGCGTTTCCTTTATTCAACCCTTACGTCAGTTCGATGATGCGTACAGTATTACGCCGGATTAACGAGGTTTCGGTTTTTCGAATCCGAGTGAGCGTTTCCCGCGGGCACAGAACCAGACGGCTGGCATTCCTCTCTACACGCTTGTTATCTCGGAGAGCTTTCGAATGGCGAGACGTGTGGTGTGCAGAGGTGGAGGAAGAAAGGAGAAGATGAAGAAGAAGAAGAAGAAAAAATGGAAATAAATAGAACCGTCCGTGCCGGGACGAGGGACGTGAGAGGAGGAGAGGCGAAATGTGGAAAGAAACTTTATATAATACATGTGGTCAGCTTGCTTTATGATTATGTCGCTGCGGCAACGTGATTTCTTCTTATTCAAACACATAAAGCATTCATTTAATCATGCTACAACTACGAACAAATAATAGATGACATACTGCCTAAGACACACGAAATACAAAGAATACAAAAAAAAATACAACAACAGGCGATTGTGTAATACTATGAACAAACACATACTCATTACTGTTATATTTCATTACATGAATATTGTTTTTGGTCAAAAATATTCAAGTTATTCTAATAATAATAATTTATTGGCCAAACATCAATACATAAGAAGAGAAAAAAAGTACAATTTATACATAAATAAATTTTAACATACAATAAAAAAATATATATTAATAGGCTGGCCAAAGGGCCAACGGCCTAGGTCTTTCCGCCCGGGAACATAAACTTTATTATGAAATAATATCAGTATTATAATAATGATAATATACAATGAACAACAGAAGAATAAGAGAAAAAATATANNNNTGAAGGGAGGAAGGGAGTAGTTGTAGGGTGTTATTTTCAAGTTATTGTAAATACTAATATATAACTAAAATTTATTTAATTGTAATTCTTAATATGAACTAGATATAATAATTAATTCAATTGAACCTATTGAAATAAATTATTGTTAAATCAATGAAATACGTATAATTACTACTCAAAAAACAATAATTTGTTATGTAAACATTAGTACAATTGATGTTTTGATATATTCGATGCAGAAGTAATAAATTATAGTTTTCGAAGTGTAAATAGGTGCGATTATAAATGCGGACATCGAGAGGAAACCCCGGTGTAATAGAGTTTGTCGGTTTATTGGAAGTGCCATGCATCATCAGAAAAGGAATCGGTTACGCAACGTGCGCGGTTCCGGCTCGGGATTCGGCGCCTCGCGGAGCGGCATTTAACCGTGTTTACATACGGCTCAAACATGGCGAAGGGAAGGCCAGCTGATCGCGACCAAAGCATCATCGCTGCTTATGCAATCGCACACAATCCCTTCTCTCAATCCCCCTCAGATTTATTATATATTGGACCGGAATCCTTTACACCCAAATTGGTCGCGTTTTAATGGAATAATTATTGGTATCCTTTTCCGTTTCTCACATCTGATTCTTCAGCACGTGTCTAGGATGTGAATAAACGAACTTGAATTATTGCTTGAAGGACAGACGTCTTTGTTTTAATCTTTAAGAGAAGTATTTTATAATGTACTCTATATCGAAATCCCTACAACCGAAATCCCAACATTCGAAATTCTGACACAGTGAAAATCTCGACAGTATCAAAATCCCGACCATTTTAATCACGTAGTAAGTAATAACGCTCATTTTAAATTCATTTGTTTTACATCAAATAATAAAAGATACTGTCGGTATTATGGTTGTCGGTATTACAAATGTCGAGATTTTATAATTCTCGTTGTTGTTGTATTTCATTGGAATGACTTTTTTATGAGGTTAAGGTTTGGATTGGGTCTAGTGATCAAAAATAAAATTTCTTGACTTTTTTCTGTTGTATTTCGTCTTTTGATGATTGTGGTTGTCTCGTGGGGTCTTTGAACTTGGGGAGGAGGAGAAGGATTATTGTCGTTGGACGATGATGAAAGGATATAAACAACGCTGGTAACTATGTATCCTATATAGATACAACATGGGTGCCTGCGGTGGATCATTAGTCTGGCCTGCCGGAGTAACTCATGTCTTGCAACCACAATGTGAGTAACTGCAGGCTTAATAATGTCGGGGAAGCGCGCGGGGGTTACATTACCAAGTGAGTTACACCCCGTCCTAAGGGCTGAAACCAACACAACCTCCGCCAATCCAATGCATTTAGCTTCGCAAACATAAACCGAATCGATTGAATCGCGTACACATATACGCATACACACAGGCTAACAGCGAAAACCCATTCTCCTCCGGTCTCGTCCTTTCTCTCCTCCACCCAACTCCAAACATATATATATGTATGTATCTATATATATCTATACACTTCTCACTCGCACTTTAACCCTGCGAGCTTCTTTGTTGTCTCGAATTAAAATATATGTGCGTCTGTATTTCTGGCATGCGCCACACCGTCCACTAATTGGGTATAATTTCGATAAAATTCTCCGCGCCGCAAATTATATGAAATATTTTTGTTCACTCCCCGATAAAAGCGATAAAAATAAAAAGAAGGTCCTTTGTCCTCGGATCGTCCACCGCCGCATTGCTAATTAAGCATCAATGCGAAATAATGTTACTGAACCGAGAATTCACGGGACAAATTTCCCGGAAAATTCAAAATTGAAAAAAGTGTTAAAAAAGCATTGATCTAATAGTATCCCGGCACATTAGAAGTCATAAAGACGTAAAGTCGCAACTTATTTTAAAGTAGTCGAAGTTATAAATTTTCAAAATCGGCCATGATTTTGTTTGCTGAATGTTTAATGAAACGACTTGTTTTAAATTTCTCGAGTCCCGAGAATTCCCGGGAATATTTTAAACAGTTCTCTCGTGTCCTAGGAATCAAGAAAATGTCGAGACTTTAATGTGAACGCGTAAGAATTACCCAATCGACATCTACTCGAAGGCGCCCAAACACCTTCCTCCATCATCTTAAGATCCAACCTCTCATTCTCCTCCTCCACCTCAGCTCCACCTTGCCGACACGAATTTCGCCCGATTATCGCAAATTGCCGGTTGCCCCGTTACGTTTATACTAAAAATTACAGAACCCCATGACCGAGGGAATTTCAATATTATACTACACGTCCGTTCTCCCTCCGTTATTAATTTACACGTGAACCGCAGGGAGGGGAAAAATTGTGTTTACGAAAATTATTCCCCTTTTGCCGAAAGGTGGAGGCGATCCGCAAAAAAACTTTTAGCAAATTATTGTTTTCCATGCCGCTGCATTACAACGTAAACAACAACAAAAAAAGTCTTCATCTCATGTGAAAGAACTCTTTACATTTTAAATTATCCACGCTCTTATTACAGTTTACCCCACAGCGCGATTCACCTTATTTTCATCGTAACAGTTCATTTACTTTAAAATCGATTTACGAGGATCGTTCGAAACGTTCAACGTATAAAGTATAAATTGATGTTTTACTACATTCTCTTATTTTTTTGAACACGTACACAATTTCAAATCATTATATCCATTTTTTTACTGTTACAATTGAAACAATAATTGCGCCTTTTCTGTTCCTATTAGTTTTGTAATTTGGAAAAAAATATCTTTATAATTTTGCGAATCAATGAATCAATATGTTTTTATTTATTCTTGACTTGAAAATTGCATTTCAGGATTAAAACTTTTAGTAAAAGAGGTGATAGCTGCAGCCGGCATTTTTCAGAACTTACGCAATGACACTTTAGGGATGCTATAATGGCTTTAGAGTGTCGTTGGATGAAATTTATTGATATTAGGGGAGGCTATATTGAGAAATAGCAGTAATTTCGGATAATAATTTCATTTCAAGAAAATTTGGAGCGAATGAAATAATCCAGATGTTATATAATATTTTTCATAATATTCCATTAATTTAATAAGATTTTTTGTGTGTCTAATTATATAAATACTTATTTTTTTGATATAAATTTTGAATGAAATACGTTATATTTTTTTTTTCTGGATATAAATATAAGATAGTTTAAATTGCGTTTATATATGCGAATCAAGATATGCATGAATGATAAGGATGAGCGAGGATGAGAATGAACAGCTTTGTGCGCTCCAGGTGTTTAAAATCTATTAAGAAATAAATTGAAGTCATTAAGCTCGTGCTTTTTGGCGTCTGGGCCGAAGGAGGAGAGAGGCCGGGTGTCGAAAAAAGTTTAATTATTGCCGGTTCGGGGCCGTCCCAGGACAAAAAAGAAAGTAGTAAAGGAAGGAAAAGAAACCGAAGAAGAAGGAATTAAGGACTTAACGAAAATGGCGCATACGAAACGCGCGTGAATAAAGTAATTTAAATTTGAGTGATAACAGTAACCGATAACCTTTCGCAATTAACGAGCACCTTTTCTCTCATCGAAAATTAAATGCCGATCGCCATTTTATTACTCATAATTGCGTAATTTCCTTTTGTTTCCTTTTTTATTATTTTGCGAGCATCGTCCCATTAAAATTCATCGAGAACATTTGTCATAGTTTTGTTTTGTTTTTCTTCTTTTGATACTGTTTTTTTTGTTGTTGTCGGAGCAGTGATCATAAATCCAGCGAAAAATTAAAAAATAATTGCATTCTGTAACAAAAAAAAAAAGAAACGGGCAACCGCCACCACCGGACGATGGATAATTCAGTTTGTTTTTAACGTTCGCAGTAAATCATCACTGCTTTTTTTTTATTTTACTTATTTTTTTTGGTTTGTCGACGGTGATTTAGTGGATTATCCCTTTTGGTAATTATTCTTATCCAGATCGGAGAGTAATCCGCCAGCTTTTGGAGGCGCGCACTACCTTCATTATCATCTTCGCATCGCAATATTTTGGGACTACTCCCATTTTGAAACGCCCGCTCATAATCGCACCAATTATACCAAGGAAGATTCATCGTTGTTTCTATCTAATGTTTGTACCATTTTTCAGTTAAAAAAAATGGGATTTTTGTAATTTTAAATTTTGGCGACCAACGTGGGGCTCTACTTTTTTTTTATAATTATGCATGTACAAATACAAATAAATTACTTCAAATAGTTTTGAGTCTAATAATGACATTTTTTATACTTTACGGCTTTACTTGATAATTGCACAAATTACTGAGAAATAATATATTTAAAGTTTTGGTGACCAACGTGGGGCAAATTATATACTTATTTCTAGACTATTATATACTAATGTATATGTACATAACTACTGCATCTTATATCTCAAGTATGTGTTTAAATGACTTTTGAAAATAAGGCGTAGCAGCTTTTATATTAATAACTTTGTAGAGATTGTTAAAAATGCTTTAAACGGTTATTTATATTATACATTCTTTGTG
>NW_017099254.1:32487-56437 GCF_001412225.1 Nicrophorus vespilloides
GTCGGAACAGAATGGACTGTTGATCATCCAGCAATGAACCAATAATTCATCTCGGTGTTCTTCACCCAACTTCTCTCCCCTTCACCCCGGTGCGTGCATTTTTTCGTGCCGTTGGTGGATGCTTGTCGAGATTGTGACCTCCTCCCGTGTCCTTTTTTGGTTATGAGGAATGCTGAAAAAGGTGGCTTTATTAGGTACAATGAGCAATAAAATTAATCGGTCGAGAAGAGCGATGCCTGACCATCTCTCTCTCTCTTCAATTTTCTTCCTCTCTCACACACGTTTCGTCCCCCCAAAAAAGGTTCAATTAACTCATTCGCTTGTAGCCCGCATTTGTATGCGAAAACGAGGCGAAAAGGGTTTTGAAACGAAACTAAAAATAAAAAAAGTAAAAAGGCCGTTGCATTTTGGCGCATCAGATAAGGCCGTAAATTCGGGTCGCGCGCGCCTAATCCTAATTGTTGCAGGCTGTAAATAGTCCGTTTCGCATCGATAAAACAAAGCCTGGATGAATGGCTAAATCGAGGCAATATTTCGTTATTAATGCATCGGTTGTCCACCGTTTGTCCACTTTTTTTTTTTAAATTTTGTTGTTGCTTTTGTCTGATTTCGTTTTTTTTCTTCTATTTGCTTACAGGTAAGGAGACTTTAACGTTGCGAATGCATGAACCGCAGACAATCCAGACCGAAGTCCACCCACAACCCCCAAAATTCACACCCCCGGCTCCCCAGTCCGTGCAGTAATTAACTGTTACAATAGCAGCGTGAGTATATTACGTGTTACATAACGGCGTGTGTGCGGGGCCGAGCGAGATATAGGTGCACGAATAAGGGTGCGAGTAGGACGGAGCGAAAGGGCGGGGGGATGCACCTCTCTATTTGGTTGTTTCGGGGTTGGGGGGTGGTGTATCTCGCGCGCTCTCGCTCGTATTTATGATGTTGTCTTCCACCCCCGAGAGATCGCGTATTGTCCCCGAAGGGGTGGACGCAGCCGCCCGTGATATTATATTGCTCCCGACTATTGGAACGTGTAATAACCTGATCTAGGGGCTGCTCACGACCGGTCCTGAATGAGAATCGCTTTATTTTCGGGCTGGAAAAGCGCGCGCGGAAAAAGGGGGATGATGCTCCGTGCCATCGTGGAATCCATCATAAATACATCAGCTCAAAGCCTCTCCCGCAACCGCCGGAACCGGAAGCCTCCCCCTTCATAACCGCCACCTAATAGACAGAACGAGCATTAGGAAACATAAGCGAGTCATAAACAGCTCTTTCCACCGTACCGAAAGAGCTTAATTTTATTTCCACCCCCTCCCCGGGCGAATTATACAAATGAACGTTCCCATCATACGCATCTCGTACATTATTTTTTATTCACAAATTATGCGGAAAGAAAAACATTCCGCTTGTTACTTTTTTTTCACACCCTCTCGGAAATATTAAATTGCTCGTTCATGGGGGATTTTCTTACAATTTCTAAATAAAACAAATAACAATAAACGTTTAAATTCAGCACCTCATAAAAAAACGTAGCAATAATATAATCATCCAATAAAAGAATCGTGAAACACTTTCATGTAAACTTTACAAACATTTTCTAAATAAAATAGTAATAATCGTTTAAAATCAAGGGTGAATAAACGAAAAAAATAATAAAAACGTAATGAAAAGTATAGAAATATAAGGATTAGTTTAAAAATCAAAATGGAGTTTGCAATATTTCAAAATCAAAAATTTAAAATGGACCCTTTATAAAAAAGCAATAAGATTAAGTAGCGATGACGAATCCTAAAACTATTAAATTTTTCATGAAAATGCAATAAAAGCAATATTTCACATTCACCCCCCAACAAAATAAGTTATTTGAAAGCAATTTCACAGTGTATAAACGAAATAACTCGATTAAGGCAAAACACGTTTTAACGAAAGTTGTCCAGTTTGAAACAACAAAATTATTATGTACAATTCATGATATAATGCAATATACATAACATTATAGTTTCTTTTTTTACTATTATTATGGTAAATATTGAATTGTATTGAATTACGTTTCATTCAAGAAATAAAAACAATAGGAAATATACATAAATATATATTTGGGACTCATATTTACGCATCATTTAAATACGTTTTCTTTTCTTTCTTTTTGCTATCATCATCATTATATTTATTTGTTTTATTTTTTCGTTTCCTCTCGACTGTTCTTTTTTTCTTGAATTACACTTTTGGGGGAGGAATATAAAAATAAATATGAAGCGTTCTTGCGTGCTCTCCTTTGAGGGATTGCTCTTTATGGGGTCGTTGGAATGGGGCTTCGAGCTTATTGCAAACCACCCCCCTCACGGCCCGTAAACATTCATGAGGGATTTCGCTTCATTCCATTTCAGCCACCTATTTAAAAATATAAATAATAATGATAATAAACGCGCTCCGAACATGTAGCCGCATTTTATTTGCAAATTAGCGGACCTGAATAATTTTCACACTAAACCGACGATTTAATAAAAAAAATGAACACATAGTCCTTGTATAATTTAAACACAAAAAGATATGTGCTTCAATCAATCATTTATTTTTTTTGTGTTACTTTGAACATTTGAGCAGAAATTGGTGTATTATGTGTAAATGTAAATTATATTATATAGAAATAGATTATACCTCGCTAAGTGCGACTTCGATCAGTCCGGATTTGAAAATAAGTTCTAAAAAGTTAGTACACAAAATTCTATTTTTATCCTGGTTAATTTATTTATTTTATGACTTTGAACATTGTACCATATGAAATTTAATTATAAATTGAAATTTTTCTCAATTTGAAGGTATTATCTTCATTTAACTGAATACTTATAGAATCAACGAGAATAAAGAAACCAATATAATAAGAAATAATGAAAATTTTTAGTTTAAAAATATTTACAAAAAAAAGAATTTTTCTTTTAAAATATTGTTTTTGCGAACCTGTACAATATTTTACTTAGATTTTAAGTACAAAAGAAATATAAAAGTTTAAAAACTGACTTAATGTTTATTTACAGCGCCCTTAAAAAATAGAAAGTTCCATTTACCTATTTTTTTACATTGCTAAGAGGTAACTGGAGTTAGAAAGCTTGAAAAGAAATATTTGACTTAAAAAATATGAGGGTCGAAATTAGAAACCTACTTTTTTTGACGCCCTTAAAAAATGGAAAGTTTCTTTTTTTTACCTATTTTTTATTGCAACCCTAGTTGTTTAGCGGAAAATTAGAAAGTTTCTTTCTCGCCAATTTTCTATTTTTTACCTATTTATCTTCTCTAACTTTCTTTTTTTCTTTTTGAAATTCGACACTCGCATGTGTTCTTTAAAGCATCCCGCTGCGTTAACAATCCCTAAAAAACGAGCGTTTACACCCTTTTGTTGACGTTTTTTTTAACAATCACCCTTTTCGCAATAGATCATTTTTTTTAGGTATCTACAACTTTCTAATTTTCTTTAAAAAAAAATATGTCGCATTCTTTGGTCGTTGTTGTGTGTATTTTTTCTCTTCTTCCGTGTAATCTTGTACCCTTTTTGTACCCTCATCATGCTCGACTCCTTCGGAGAAATTTTGCGTGCCGCGGAGGATAGAAATGAGAAGTTTGGGAAAGGAATCCATCCCCTTTCTCTTCTGGAGAGTACTCCTTCATTCGAAGCTATCTCTTTTCTTTCTCTCTCTATCTCTCACTCACCCCGCCGCTCGACGTAATAAATATCCCAAGACAATTCAGATCCTTTTGCAAGATAAATTCGATGCGGACGCATTTGGAATAAATGGCGTCGTAGAGTAGTATGTGTGTGAGTGTGTTTTGTTGTCCTTTTTTTTCTCTCTCTCTCTTTCTTCGTCTCTCTTATTCGCTCCTCGCCGCCGCCGCTTTCTTTCTTTTTATTTGTAAAATATATTTATTCAGAAGGGGGCGGCGGTGGCGGGTTCATCCGTCGCGACGCTCGCCGCCTCCGCGCGCCAAATGGCCTCTCCCAATTGCATATCGCATAATCACCCTCGAGCAATGAGTAATTCGCATATAATACGCTACCAAATCTCGCCCCATTTCTGCAAAAATATCGAAGCCGAGAGACAAGAAAAAAGTTTTAGAAAATCATTTATTTAAGCCACCGCCGCCGCCGCCTCCGAGAACTTTCTAAGCCTCCCCCGCGGCGAAACTTCCCCGAACACGTTTCCGCGCAGATCTTCCCACTCTGCATACGTTAGCCCAGGATAAAGATCTTCCAGACACTCTCAAACTTCGCTTAATATTCAGACACTATAATTTTCTCTTTCTACCAAAATTTACCCCATTTGTTACAAAACAAACTAAATAACAAAAATATATATATTTACTATCGATTGTTTTTTTTTTTGCAATTCAATTAAAATCGCGCTGAATTTTTGATGCGCAAAAATTGCGATTAAAAATTAACAGCTCAATTTTGAAAACTTTATAATAACAATCCCGGTTTTATTAGTACGCGTTTCCGAATATTTCCAATTAAAACAAATTGAGTTTTTTTTTGTCTGTTATTTATAAAATTCGTTTCGATTTATTTCGATTCGAATAACAAATACGCTTATTAATTTTAATTTGTTTGTTCGTGATTTGCGCAAATCGTTCCGTTTTTTTATTTATTTTTTGAATTTACCGCTCTTTCTATGTTTTCTCCGCGGAGAGTGCGTTGTCTATTCACGTTGAATAACTATGGCGACCGAATGGAGTGGAGCGAGATGGGATTAATGGTCGGCGGTAAGAGGAAGCGAGATGGGATCTGGGGAAAAGTTATGGCGTCAATGTTCCCTTTGAATTTACACGAATTTACACGGCTCTTCGACACCGACCCTTTTTTAACGTCCGATTTGATTTATAAAAACAACCCAATAACGTTATTAATTGCTTTTGTTATATCAAACCCTCACATCAATATTAATTGCAATTTTATCAAAATAATTTAGTTTTTTTTATTTATTCGGTAAAAAAAATCATCCCGTTCAACAGTTATGAAAATTTTACAAATTACATAAAATTATAATTACAGTTTTATAACATTTCTGTTTGACATAAGAATTTATCTTTTTTTAATATTTTATTACTTTTCATTACAATTTTTTATTTTTAAGTAATTTTATGTAAAATTACGACATTTTTGTTTTGAAATTTTGTATATAGTTATACGTCTTTTTAGTTCTTATATTGTTCACTATTAGGAAGGAATTGATACAAATGTATACTTTTCATATTTATTTTAGTTTGAGTTCTTGAGACAATTCGTTTTATGATGATATTGATACAAAATTAACAAAATTAATTAAAAAAATGTTTTGTATGAAAAGTTAATTATCTTTTAATTAATGAACAAAGGACTGATGACAAAAATTATATAAATTATTTTTTTGTGTGTAAATGAATTGTGGATGGGTTGAAGTATGGTGGACAGGAACGAAAGTAAATATATTAAGGAGGTCGTAAATAATGTAGTGTGTTAAAAAGTTAATGAATTTCGGGCTGGAAACATGACCGGGCGTCGCAGTAAATAAAATTAGTTCGGTTCCCATTCCAAAACTACCCATGTTGGTAACGTTTTCGTGCTTCATTCATCCATTCCTCTGTTGTTTTTATTTTTTTTGCATCCTTTCCGATTCCCATGTTTCGCATGGTCTACTGTACATCAATTACCGGGACGACACGTTGCCATGATTAATTCGAGAATTAGTATGATTTATCGGTTTTCCCATGAATCAACCGCACGAATTTCAATTGTAATAACATAAATTATTATTATAATATTAATGGACGAGTAAAAATAAATAATATGACAATACAATTGAGTAAAAGATGAAATAAAGTATTTTTGTTGTAATAGTATTAACGAGAAAGTAACAAAAAATGCAATAATTAATCTGAGAATTATTATGATTTATGCAATTTTTTTTTCTCGAATTTTAAATTGTAATTAATAATAATGGGAGAATGTAGAGTATGAAATGAACAAAAAAAAATATGGCAATAAAATGAAGAACGAAGGAAGAAAAATGCGTGTACGCAGACTGGGCACAATTTATTTGCTCGTGTAATCGTAATTTTATTTATGAGAATCAATTATGGGATTTATGGTGGATTTTTTTCCATTGCCGCCGCTGCGGAATAAATACGCAATATTTATTTATTTATTTTGCGTGTATGTGTTTATAAATATATATATATATGTGAAACAAAAGGTATAAAAATGTGTTTTGTTGTGTTTGCGCGTCGTTTCGGTTTTCCTCGAGGTTAGAGTTATGGATATACCACGAGTTATAATGTATAGGACAGGACGGTCATGTGATATGGCGGAATAGCATGGTGTAACAAACAAACGTATGGGGGTATATATGACTTGCACCGACCATTATATGTACAATGGGATAATTTAAAATTTTAATTTAAATATGTGCAGGATTTCCATAATAGAGTTATAGAGCGGTCTCGTTATGTCGTAAATCAGGGAATTACCGTGGGCTTGTATTGCATTTGGCGAGAATTGCAAGTATGTGCGTATGAGTCATCAGTATCACCATTCGGACGGTGGTGTATGTTACGTACGGTTACAGACGTACACGAAATTGGGTGGCGGGTAGAGACGTTTATTGGTTATTGATGGTTCCGACGTCGACGTTCATATACCCATGGGGGGGTTGACTCGATTGGTTATTGGGTGTCTTCCAATGGGACAGATGCGCATCGGCCATCCGGACCATCGTTTTTAAATAAGCAATAAAGGCGTGTTGGAAGGGCCGCACCGGAGGAGCGCGCTGCTCCCCCCCTTGAGGGCCACTAAATCATCCACTGACAGCAGCACCCAGCGCCCAGCATCTTCTTTGTCCGCCAAAAAGCCAAACCAAAAGCAGCCTCATTACACACACTCCTTTAATTTTTAACGAGCAGCAGATGCTCACGGCCCGTTACGCGAAACGTGTCCGATACCAAAACCAAACGCACATCTGATACATATCGCATACAGCTTCTCCTTTTTTTTTTATCGGTTTTCGTCCCTTTCTTATCCTCTTTCCAAACTCAATAAGATTGTAGAAACCAAAGTCACGCAATTTCAAAGATTATAACACCTACTTTTTTTCTTTGGTAAACAATACTATGTTCTCGACAAGTGTCGGTTTAATTATAATTAAAAATACTTTTAATATTATTGTAGATGGTCAATAAAATGATGTCGTTATTTCATGTTATAAATAGTTAAATAGTCTAAATTAAGTTAAAATTTTTCGGTGTAGTCAGTCGGTCTCTTGATTGTTTATGACAACATAAAACAATAATCATATGAAAACAAATATTTTGTCAATAATATTGGACAATTTTGTTTTATAAAATAGTTAATAAAATGATGTCGATTCATCAGCTAAATGGTTTAAATTAAGTTAAAATTTGTCGATTTTTGACAAATGTCGGATTTATGAAAATAAATATTTTTCGATGTGATTGAGTGAAATAAATTAGAATTACAAAATTTGATATTGACGTTTGTCGGTTAAAAATAATCCCAAGAAAAACAAAGTTTTTTCTATTTTTATTGCATATTGAAATAGTAAAATGCTTGACTATAATTTGTCGGTAAAGTGTGTATGCTTGAGTGTAATTAATGTATAGGGTTGTATTGCATAATTTAGATAATATCGATTGCGGGATTGTGTGAAAGTTGAAGTATGTGAGAGGTGATGTGATCCTTTCGAGTCGGTAACACCACGCTTCCGACATGTGTCGGTCAAAACGTGTCGGTGTAAGTAAAAAGACGCATACGAAGAACAAACAGCAGAGCATCGAAACGTAGTAAAAAAAAGAAACAAAAAAACGCACGTGGAAAAGGAAGATGAAAGGAAGCGGTGCACGCGGTGGCAGCAGCAACAGTACCGGCATTACCATCTCTGGGTTTTTGAAGAAACGGCGAATAAAAGTGCGCAATTTTCATTGTAATTAGCGAAATGGGGGTAGCGCGGAGCGGCGGCACCCGTTTTACAACCGCCAGGAATGTTAATTCCGGCGGTCCGGCTCGTCGCCGCCGCCGCCGTCGTCGCCGCGGGAATTTTATTTGCGCGGAAAAGAAGAGGGCTTGACACTTGTAATTGGCCATCTCGTCTCCTCATTTCCGACGCATTCGGCATCCGCACTTTTGCATCATTGTTGCCGGGAAAATTTTAATTGGCCTCTCTTCTCTTCTCTGCGCCGATCCGCGCGTCCTTTTTTGGGGCCACGACTTTCGCGACACGCATCAATGACCATCGCGTCGCATCGCAAGGTATGACCGTGCCATCATGGTATGGCATATAGCATATATGACCCATGTCGTCGTTGCCGTTGCCGCTAACGTTACCGTTGCCGCTGCTGCTGCTGTTGCCTGCCGTCAGCACGGGACGAGCCGCATTCGAAGCACGTCCGAGACCCGGCCGACTCGATTTATCATCGAGAAATGGTTTGCTGCCGCTGCTGCTTCTGGAATTATTTAATATTATTAAAATATTTGCCGGCCTTCCAGCATCAAATAAAATCGAGAATGAAGAAGAAGAAGGAGAGACCTCGGATGATGATGATGATGATCATGATGATGGTGATGGAGATGAAGAGGGAGAGGATGAAGAACGAGGCCTCTCCGATCACCGAAGAGAAGGAGGAGGAGGAGAAGGTAAAAAAAAAGTCGAGGGAACGACATCGAGGAGTGCATGTGGTTTGCGAAAAGAAAACGCAGACACCGGAACACGTTGCGAAGGACAGGTGCAACTTCTTCTTATTCTTGTTGTTCTTGTTCTCGGTCTCCTCCTCCTCCTCCTCCTGCATTTATTTAATTAGTTCGCCATATATAAATATATATATACGCACATATACACACATAATATTTTTTTGCCGCGCCGCGCATTAACAAACCCGCCAATCCGCTAAGAACCACACTTATGCCTTTTATAGTCTTCGCAGATAGACGTAAAAATCTATAGCACCGGTAGTTCTCTTTCACTTTTCCCACACATAACGCTTTTCTTTCGCCACTTTTTATTTGTATATGGAAGACGGCTAATTTCCTTCCTCCGCATTTCAACGGTAGCGCGACTAAAGGATGGAGAAAGAGGAAAGAACGCAGCAGCATCTCTCCTTCGAGAGGATAAGAAGATAGGAAGAAGAAGAAGAGGGATTTAGAAAAAAGAAAAGAGCAAGAAAGAAACAACGAAGTATATCACATTTCCTTATAAGCGGGAATCCGCTCTAATCGACATTTTCATTAAGCCTCGCCGAGACCCTTAATAATCTTGATAACAAGATAGAAAAATCTCCGGAATTCGCTAACAATTTCCACCGGCAATTACTGCGCCACGTTTCCATTTCGGCCTCTCCTAAATGGTAGCAAGCCTCGTTACGACGCAATCGATTGGCAAGGATATTAATTAAGCCTAGCTCTAACTGAACCCGAAAAATTGGTGCACCTTCACTATTCATAGCCTTGTACACATTTCTACAATAGCAAAGAAAACCATTGTTGTAATGTCATTAAACTATGTTTTTACATCTACTTTTACTAAATATTTTTAGCTTTTAACACAAAATATTGAGTTTTTATAGCTAATTTTATACAATTGGCAATGAAAACATCATTTGAATCAAATCGTATCCTAATATAACCTTCGCTTGCATTCACCTTGTCCATACGAAAACAAATTATTATATTTTTTTTTTGCAAAAATGACATTGTTTTCATAAAGGAATTATTGCGAGTTCATTTTACAATAAATCAAATAAATAAAAGTTTTCTCAATGTCGTCGGTAAATGCTGTTGTTTTAATGTAGAAACTCAATGATTCCAATATTTTTATATAGTTTATTCTATTGAATCTATAGGTTTTGATCATTTTTACTTAATTTAAAATTATTAGGAAATACAAATACGCAATCAAATTATAACGATTTAATTTTCAAAATGAAATTGATGTTGGAGGGTTGTTGTATAATGTTTGCAGATATGTAGAGTAGGTTTAAAATGTAATTTCAAATGGGTGTTGTTCGTGTAGGGGAGCTGCGAAAGCTTCCATTGTTGGGGCTTTAGGTGGTTGATAAGTGCAGGCCATTGGGGTATTAATCATGGTAGGCCGACAACGGCTATTACCATAACAATATAGAGAGAGATGTCCTTTCCGCAATGATATTTATTCCGCAAACTCTCTAAGCTTTCACACACCATGAATGTACTCAAATTAAAGAAAGAATCGAATCCAGGTGATGGATACTAAACCTTGTTAATACATAATCAAATATGTATCAGTTCTAAACTAAAATTTCTGTATCGATTTTACTTATGTGACGTGTCAGATTATGAAGCTAATTTTATATAAATCATGATTTTATACTAATCGCAAGGATTAAGAGAAATCTATATAATTTGTAAAATTCATCTGAATTTCTAATATTCTTCATCATTACAGTATTTACTTTACTAATTTGTATTGTAGGTCTTTTGATCTAAATTTAGAAAAAAAACTTGAATCGAGGTGGTTGAATGAGTAAACGTTTGTTTGTTTCATGCATCAAAGTATGTATGTTTTGTGATTAGGGAAGATGGTCGTAAAGATCTTGGAAAGTAGGCGCGATAACAAAGTGCCTATTCATATTATACATATATCGGAACGGCTCGTTAGGCGCGCTGACCCGACCCGCGGTTTGCATAGGTGGAAGAGGAAAACGAAAGGAAAAAAAAGGGCCGGGATCCAATCCGACCCGGAGCAGCGGCTGTCGGCGCGGGTCGCGCGCGCTTCCTCAAGGGTCAGCACCCAGGGCCCGCCCATCATTGTCTG
Source organism: Nicrophorus vespilloides (assembly GCF_001412225.1). Taxonomy (NCBI): domain Eukaryota; kingdom Metazoa; phylum Arthropoda; class Insecta; order Coleoptera; family Silphidae; genus Nicrophorus; species Nicrophorus vespilloides. The sequence continues at coordinate 43,317 of NW_017099254.1, forward strand.
TAATTACAGGTTGGCCGCGTCCGCTAATGGCACACGCAATTACCAGCTACCGTACATAAAACTGCACATCCATACATAATGGAGGTCCCAATACCATCATGATGCATGCGTCCATCTCGAAATCGCTTTTAATAACAATCCCGAAGAGAAGGCATTCAAAACGGTCGCGTTCATTTCTTTTTATACTCTCTATCTCTCATCCTCTTCATCATCTCGTATTCTTATTCTTATTCTTCATCTTCATCCTCCTCTGATCCTTCGATCCTAGCGCGCCGCTCCTCTCTTCGCATTTCGACTCGCGGATCCGGATTGGGACAACGTCGTCTTGGGAGGTCTCCTCTCTCCAAAAAACAAAAACGAAAAAAAAAGAACAACAAAATAACAGCCCTATCTCATGCACCCATCCTGCATTGGCGCGCACATATTACACACACGGCCCCCGTCAAATAACTCAATATCCTTCTTTCCCCCGCGCGCTTAATTTCCACGCTGTTATTAAGGACCAGACCGGACAATTAGGAGGATAATTGTTACGTGTCATTCCCGCTCACCGATCGTAAATCCACCTTTCATTCCACTTTTATTATTATTACTTCAGTTTATTTTTTTTTTCATTATTATTATTACTTTTTGTTGTTGTTGTTGTTCTCTCTAAATTTATTTCCATACCCTCTTCTTCCGCCGAAGACTTCGTTTCGAGAGGTGCGAGATAAAGTCGTTGTAAACAATAAAAAATGGCCGTAAGTCAGTTGGGAGCGCGCGTGTGGGTGAGCTGAATAATCGCCGTATGCAAAAACGGTTTTTCTCTTTATATTGTGTTGCGTTATATATACATACAAACACTGTCTCTTCGTCCTTCTCTTTCTCTCTTTATATATATGTATGGTTTATATATATAAACAACTTCTTCGTCCGCGAGCTTAGGTCTTGTTCGCAGCATCCAGGGCCCCCGATGTCGTTGCAAATTGTGTGCAAAATCTTTACCGTTTGGAATAACGCTCAATTACAATAACGCCGAAAAGCCACCGCGCTTTGATTAAAATTACATGTAAAACCCGCTTCCACCTTGTTTTACATTCCATTGTGTTTCTGAGCTTCGGATGAAGAGGAGAGGAGGATAAGAAGAAGAAGAAGGTGGCGGCGGCTGCAGCGGCGGCGGTTGCGGATGAAAAAGAGGAGGAGGATGAGGCTTTTGCACTGAGAGAACAAAGCGATGTTTCGTGCCGAGCGCATTTCTCGGACAGAAACCGAAATGGAGAAACCTTTATAGCAGGTCTTAATTTTTCGCCTCCTTCATATTTCTGTATATTCAAATAGGTGCCGTGTCCACAATGCGCACAAACAACAAACATATACACACACTCTCCTCCGACACTCTCCATTCGATGCCGAACACAATAACTACATAAATTACGCCCCTAACAGCGACTGCAAATGAACAACTTCACTTACTTTCATCGAAACGCATCGCATTTGCATCTGTTTATACGACATTACATATCAATTTTGCAAAAGCGTCTTAATGACCCCCTTTCTAACGCGTAACACTGCCTTATGCATACATCATCGCAGTCTGCGGACTGTTCCAACACCCTTCCTCTCCGCTGCAACCGGTGTTTTCCATAATTAATTCGCTTTTGACTCAATCACAATTTTCTTAATCGTCATACCGCATCGTAAACTCACAAACATCATCATCATCGAACGCAGTTCTGATCATCAAAACCCTTTAATTATATACTTCACAACTTCAATATCTTCATTTATCATAGTGTACTTGCATCTATATAAATGCAATTTCATATCTGTTACAAATTAATACATATATTTTTTTTACTTATTTATTGACAAAACTATATTTTTACATCATAATATATTGCGGGCGGATATATCCGCCTTAACTTTTTAAAAATCTTTGTCGCTTATTAATTAATCTTATTTTAATCTCATTTAAATGATGAAGATTTTCATAAATACAAAAACTAATATTCTTGAAGAAAAAATATGTGAATTCCACATTTAATATATTTCATCATTTCCACATCTACTAAAATGAATATACTCCGTTTCAATATCCTTTAAATCGTCCCTAATCCAGATATATTACCAAGTAATTGAAATTCTTTATGTCCATCCGATTTCGTTCACGGTGTTGTGTATCATTACGACCGTTTCCCTTCAACATATTGCTCGATCCGTATCTGCCAAACGATGATCTTGTTTTCTGACCCCTCTTCCTACATCGGTTATATTTGTATCAGATCGTAGCTGAGCCTTAATCGTCCATGTTTCAATAATCATAATTCGGCCGTAAATTTTCTTCGCATCGTTGTTCTTCCATATACATTACAACGTTCTTCTTGTTCATTCTTTTTTTTTTGTTATAATGCAGCGTTTGAGTATAAATATGCAATTACATCGGCAGTGTATAATTCGCGACGTCGCAGTTTGCTCTTTACAGCTATTCCTATACTAAAAATGGAAGCGCCCAACAACTGTTCGTCGTTCTTTAACCAAACGCAAACTTCTTGATTCTAATCGATTACATTTTATTCTTAAAAAAAAACATGTAGTTTGTAATTAGTTAATAATCTATGATTATAATTTAATGAGATATTAACAGTTAAATTTTCTTTTTTTCAATTTTTTCAATAATAATACTGTTAAATTTTGAATTATAAACTTTCTTTGCTTCATACTTTCAGTATTGAATAATAGTTTTGTTATATGAGATAACGGGTTTTAAGCAATTTAGCGAGATATTTCGGAAGAATTAATTGCTTTCTCCTGAATTTATTTTGAAATATTAAATCCTTATTTTTGTGGTTATTAGTTATTAAATAATCTAGATTCATATTGAGGATGATGGGAAAAGTTGTAAGAGTACAGCATTGATGTATTATGTAAAGTTATCTCAAAGACAATCTCCGCGTGGAAATTTGAAAGCAATTTAATAAAGACGGAGTGAAAATAATTTAGGTGTGGATTTCAAGTCCGTTGGGCATCGGAACGCGCCAACATCTAAAAACGACGTGGCCCTATTAACTAGGAATTCCAAAGAGTTTATGTATGCATTGGTTCTCTCCTCTCATCAGTATGCATCAAACTGCGCACGATAATTGGCGGGTAGTCGTCCATATGAATATTTCTCTCTTTCTTCCTTCCTCCATCGTCTTTAGTAGTCTTATTTTCGTTTCTTTTTACATATACTCCCGAAGATGCAGGCATCTTTCGTGCGATTAAGAAATAGATCAGGCCGAGCATAAATCAATATGATGCATTTCCGTGGGCAGCCCGATTTATTATGGGTCGAGACGCGGGTTATCTGGCAGACAGGTATCGGGTTTTTGAATTAGAATGGGGTAAAAGTGTCGTGTTCGTTTGGGTTTGTTTTAAAATTAGTATTGTTTGGGTGGGCCGCGCGATAAATCTCATCGTTCGAAGGGTATTCGAGGGGTGAAGGCAGATGGAAGATGTTAAAAGAGAAAGAGATGAATGAAGAGAGAGAGTAAGGGAGAGAGAAAAGGGCCATCACCTAAGTTACTAATTTCGCGTAAGATGGTGGCTCGGCTTAAGTGCAAGACATGTTTACAGCTACGTAGGACTTAGAGGTAAAGTTGTTAAAGTTATGCGCAACACGTAAATAGCGCGCCCTGCCTTGTAAAATACCATTTGGCTTTCATTATACAAGGGGGTAGGCGGTTAGGAATGGTTTGGAGAGGTGGAGAGAGGGCTGCGCATCCCCCTTTGAAATATTAAATCTTTGCTTTAATTGCGCCCCCATTAATTACGCTGCACGAATTAGTTCTAGTCGGGAGAGCGGTAATTAGAAAAAGAGAGATTCTCCACACACATGTATACTTCACCAAACACATGCAACCCTTGTATCTTCAAAAAGATAGACACAAAATGGCTCTTGATTTATTATAATATTCTCTTTAAGAAGATGAAGGTGGAAGAAGAAAAAAAAACTTTAATTATTCACTAATTAGAAAAATATACTTCAATTAATTTAAGGCATCAAAAATTGTATCTTTAAGTTATGTTGTGTAAGATCTAATGGTATAACAACATTATCTCTGAACTTTAATCTTACTTAAAGAATTCTGACAATCGGTAATTTTACTTGCGAAATGAAATTTTCAACATTGGAACTGAGAGCCGAAGTATTATAGTTACTTCGAAATTCGTAATGGATATTTGAATAAAGTAAGTAATGATGGTAATGAAACTTAATCATTAGTTGAAGGCTTGTAATTTTATAATTTAAAAATGTGATAAGATAAGTTGCGCGTGCAAATCTCGTGTATAGTTTAAAAGAATTAGTTCCAGTTGGGAGGGATAATTAGAAAAAAGGGAGATTCTCCACACACACATGTAAGCTTTGTGCAAGGGTGTATCTTGTATAGGATAGACACAAAATGGTTCTTGATTTATCGCCATGTTCTCTTGAAGAGGAGGAGGATAGGAAGACCGAAAAAAAAATAAAAAGCTGTGTGTGTGTATGTATATATATATTTCTTTACATGTGTCCACCAGGCGTTTTTTCTTCTTCTATTTCGGATGCCGCCTTTTTCTCAGTCACTTAATATGATGTATGGTTGTTGCTGGTTTTCGGTGCTCTCCTCCACGGTATAAATAGCCACTAATAGGGGCCTTCACATTTGACCCACTAATGATCCAGATATCTGGAATAACAAGTGAAGCAGCACCAGCTGCGGGGGATTTACATCAAAATCAATGCGCCGTAAATCACGGTGGACCCGGTGAAATTAATCAAATTCAAATGTTTCGTTTCAAAATAATAATAAAAAAAAAATAGAATAAAATTTATTGCTGTGCTGCCTGCGTGTACGTTGTGGGGATATTCCAAAATTAGTGTCGCCCGAAAGCATCCTCCATCCATCAATGCCAACCGAAGACTTTTAGTTTTCAGGTTTTCAGGCCCGAGGCTTCTAGCTCCTCTCTCTCTCTGACTTATGGAGGAAAGTGGGTGGTTGAAATGCGCGGTTTTCCCTCGGGGGCGGAGGGTGGTTCGTTCGGTAGCTGGCGCATTATGGCCGCTGCCGGGTCAGCATCCAAACCCACCCACATCATGATGAATCTCCATTCTTGCAGGAAACGAAAGTTTCTAAAAAGTTTTTTTATTTTATTAACTCTCCGCCGCCGCCTCCGAAAGCCTAATTAGAATTTGCGGTTTTCCTTGAGAGTTGTGTGCACATGTGCGAAATGGATGTTTATGAATCATGGGGCTAGGGTAAAGAGGGATGGTGCTATTAATTGCGTATGGAAAAGTGTGTGTTTGCGCGCTGAAAAATTCCGCAACATAATTGCGTAAATCATGCAGGCCGCGGCGGTGTCTCGCCGCCCCTCGGTTTCGTGGTGTTTTGGGGGGATGGTGGAGGAAAGGGGTTTTGGAAACATCTGCGGCGCAACACGCACTCTGCGGCATCCTCCCGAAAATCAACCGAATTTATTGACTATCGATACTCAATGGCTTCCGTCCGGGTCACGCCCCGCGCGCTCCGAACCCCACGTCATTAATCATATCGCATTATCAAAACCAAATTAAACCAATTAAATGCGCCTCGGGTCTGTATACACCAATGAAAGAGAAAGCGAGAATGAAAAGAATGCACGATTATTTATTTTTTCTAAACCAAAAAAAAAACGCACCCCTCACAAAATGAGTTTTTTAATGCACTTATTCACTACACTTAATTGCGAAAATACACATCCATTACGTAAGAAATCATTATTTCAAATTTATAATGTATTGGTGCAACCACACTACTTCTGATAAGTGAACGCACGTGCAAATCCCATAAATTTGTAATTCAATGATACAAAAAGTTAAAAAAACACACTAATATCGCATAAGTAATCATTTATATTATGTAATTCTATTAACAATATCATTCATTAAGCCGTTTTACTCATAAAAAGTGAAGAGACAAAAAAAATAATTTATCCAATAAAATTTTGAACCTTAAAAATTAATATTCTACATATAATATTTCTAATGTATTTTGTAATCTTTCTCATCTTTTTTCAATTGTAATGTCAATTTATATACTTTATTTGATTTTAATCTCATAAGTTATAACATCCATTACGTAAGAAATCATTATTTCAAATTTATGATCTATTGGTGCAACCACACTACTTCTGATAAGTGAACGCACGTGCAAATCCCATAAATAAAATTTTAATTCAATGATACAAAAAGTTTAAAAAAAATACTAATACAAAAGTAATCATTTATATTATGTAATTCTATTAACAACATCATTCAAGCCGTTTTACCATCAAAAATGAAGAGACAAAAAAAAAAAATTTTTCCAATAAAATTTTGAACCTTAAAAATTAATATTCTACATATAATATTTCTAATGTATTTTGTAATCTTACTCATCTTTTTTCAATTGTAATGTCAATTTATATACTTTATTTGATTTTAATCTCATAAGTTATTTTTTTTGTCCGTAAATTTAATTTTTTGCGAAATTAATTTTGTGAATTATAACTAAAACTAAATTTAATAAGAAATATGTCATAAATTAAAAATATAATTGTGTAATCACACTGGCTCTGATAAGTGTAGTCGCGTGTACAATGAAAACAAGAATGTTTTTTCTTCATGATATTAATTATATGCAAGATAAAGAAAATTAAATAAATAAATATTATTTGGAAGAAAACAAAAACTATTTCTAATGATTTATTATAAGTTTCTGTTCGAATTAGGTAATCTGCTTTTACATAAGATTTATTATGGTAAACAAATTTTGTGAAGTGAGAATCTAAGATTATTAATTTTTTTTCTGATGTGTAAATTTTTGATTGCGTCTGGTCGTTTCTGGTGCTCGAACTTGAACGATTGTGTAACGCAATAAGAAATCGAGAGCCTCGGTTTCGGTAGTCCATAAAGTCGAATGCGATCGGGGGCCGTAGTTTCGCCTGTAAAATGGTTATGTAATATGCGTGGAGTGTATTTATAAGCGGCGTGTCGCATGTTTACATGGGCAATAAACAGACAATGCGGAATTATGGCGCATCCCCATAGTCACATTGATTCTGTAATTGTGTTTACATCACTCCGGCCGCCAATATAAACTGGTCGGCCCTTCTACATCGTCCCTCGTAAACAGAATTACCAGTCAATTAAAAGCCGAAACCGTTCGATCGAAACCACCAACCCTCAGGCCCTTCAAGATTACATAACGCAACTGTTTCTATATATATCGTATACGTATATAAATATAAATTGTTCTTCTCTTTCCATTTCGTTTTCGTAACACCGGTCGCAATATCGCTACCTCTTGGGAGGGCTCCGTAGAGGAGGAAGGGCCATTTTTAAGGGAGCCGCCTGAGGAGGGGGCGGACGGGGGTTTCTTTCGCGCCGCCCGCATGATTTGTCGCCCCCCATATATTCTTTTTTGCTACTCCGCGGAACGAATTACGGGGGCTGCTCTCGAAAGAGGAGGAGGAAGCAGAAGAGGGAGATAGGCGGAGTAGGGTGGAAAAGAGTGGAAGAGGGTGAGAAAGAAAAAGGGAATTCTAGATCCCAATTAAAACTTGCATATAAATCTACGGGAGCCGAAAAACGGGTGACAGGGTAGAGAAACAGAAAAGGAAACTAAAAGTGGATGAAATTACTCAAAAGAAAAAAATATATATGTGTGTAGGGGAAGGGGGTGAAACTCTCGCATATGGCACCCCCCAATTATTTTTAAAACTTCCCTCTCTCTCTCCGGTGTTTGTTTCCTCTTCGTCGGAGACGAAAATTTTCCAAATTAATGAACATTAATTAGAATCCGTAGATTTATTCGAGACTGCGAGTCGTAGTTTAAAAGGGGACAAATGATGGGTTGCACATGGTACAAGGGAATTATTTTTAAATTTTCTACTTCTTTGCTTCATCCTGAAAAAGGATAAAATAAAAGTTTCTTTAAGAAAATATCAAAATAAATTATGTAACAATTTAGATTTATTATAGTAAATATGGAATAAAATGAGAATTTGCTAATAAATTTAATTGATTTTATTAATTAACATTTTTTCTCTAATGATTTATTAACCATATTATAGGAATAAATAAATATAAATTGATTGCTCTATCAATCTAACATGTATAGATCGTATTTATTTATAAGATTGAGTAGAAATAGATAAAAAAAATAACAAGACTTTTATTTCTGGTGAATTTGAGCTGATGAAGGTTAAATGGCGTGTGAAATTTTCATTAATTCAGTAAAGAGGCCAAAGTTTTTTCTTCTTCTCATCTTTTTTTTGCTTCTCTTCCTCTTCTGTTTTCTTTTCTCGGCCAATTGGGTAGAATTGATTTGCGTTTTTGTTTGGGGGAAGGGAGGGTTAAATAAACGTCGGATGTTTATGGGAGTTCTTGATCAGCAGAAATGAAGGCAAACAGTTTTCTTTTTCCCTGATGGGTTCGCGTGCGTGTGCCGCCACCGCCGCTGCCGCCCCCACATCAGAATGAGTAAGGGCACCCCCGGTTTAAGAAGATTGGCTTTGGTTTCACAATGTATTGGGCTTTTATCAAATTGTGCAACCGCCGTGAAAATCCGTGAGTTATTTTTATTCGGTAATTTCGGTTATTGGGGGGCGTGTGCCTACAGAAGATTTCTCTCTCACTCTCGATGGTCCAGGGCCGAAGGGCAATCAGCCTCTGGGGAGGTGTCGAACGAGCCGCAAAAGTCCAATTCAGGCACTGTGCGAATCTTCTCCACCATTATTGCCACGTTACTCCCACGGTAAACGAGCAATCGAGACAGTTTGTAGCAATAAACGTTTCCATTAATAACGTTTATTTATTTTCCGACTTTCATCTCAATTATTTCTTTTAACTTTTCAAATTCTGATATTCCATATACCAAGTATAAAAGATAAATTAACAATAAATACAATAAATCCCGACAACTGAAATCACGACAACAATAATCCCGACAGTGTTAAAATCCAAACAGTATCAAACGAATCTCGGTTGAGGTTTCTTTGTACTTATGTATTTGTTTATACATACAAACTCTCATCTGTTTTACTTCTATATGAAATAATAAAAGTTGCTGTCGGTATTTTAACATTGTCGGGATTATGGTTGTTACCAAATCGAATGTTGTAATTTTAATTGTCGGGATTTCGGTTAAAAAATAACTAAAAACCATATAAATATGAATTGCAATATATTTTATAACATTATTTGTTAACAACAAAAATAAATGAAGTATTGTAAATTAATATGAAGTATTTTTTATTCAGATTAAAAAATAATCGTTTAATCGTTAATAAGAAAATATATTTCAAACAATTTCTGATAAGTTATCAAAATAATTTAAAGTATGTAATTTTATAGTAAATCATGCATATATAAATTATAAACTTGTATGATAAGAAATCATGTATATAATAAATTCGAAAGTTATATTATGAATGAGCACATATATTACGAATGAACAATTTTATAACGCCAATGAGTAATATAATGTAGTTGTTGAAGAAATTGAAGATTTTGCAAGAGAGTTAGAAAATGTTTGTCCTTGTCGAAATGTGAATAGTATTTTTTTTTTCGAATGTCGTCTTGCGATGCAAGCAAAACTCCCACGGAAACGAGGTTTTTTCTCCCCCTTTGCATTTTGTTTGAGTTGGGGGGAATCGAGGGGGAGCACGATAAGATGATCACGAGATATATGTGCGGAGGTGGAGATATCGTCTTCATTACGGCCGCTCGCTGCATGCTCTCGTTTTACATATCTCGATGCACGAAGATTACTAAACGACTTTTAATGGTTTAACTCATGCTATTGACGAAATACGAGCCCGGTTCGGTCGTAAGTAAGCAAGTAGCTCGTGTGTCTGTTTGCCTGAGAGCAGCAGCAAGAGCAGAGTGCGTTTTTCCGAGGGGGGAAAATATCTCAATCAGCTTCCATGCACGCAATTATCGATTGGCTCGTAAAGAATTGCACAGCACTCCTCCTCTTCTTCTTCTTCTTCTTCATCGTCATCATTGAGGAAGACTGAGAGAGTTAGAGGTGCCTCCATCCTCTGAGAGACTGAGAGGGTCCAAGGAGGAGGCCTCCTCCTCGGGTCTGGGCATAAAGACGCGAGATAAATTAATACTGGTCTTATTAATATACGAGTCTGGTGCACTTGCTCCGGCTGGCGATTCGTTTATCCAGATAAATACGGCCATAAATAACCCGTGGCTTCCAAAACTGTACGTGATTAATCACGCCCGTATTTACTGCAACTTTTTATTTATACACGTCTTCCTCCTCTACTTCTCTCGATCCCTCATCCTTTATCCAAAACTTTTTCTTCTCGCTTTATTTTCTCAACCCCGGATTTTATTTTTTGAATTATTTCATTGTCCGATGAGTTATCTCTACCTGCTGCGCGCCCCACCAATGGCTCCCCGAAACGCAGCGGGTCGCCCCCTCATACCTGTCCCCCAGAAGTGAAAATGAAGAGAAAGAAAAAAAATAGAAAACAACCTAGGAAAGGGAAAATAAAAAAGAACGAAATTTCTCCATTCCTCAGTCCTAAGCACGACCTCACCTCGCTCGTCCGTCCTCGCACCTCACCTCCACAAGCTTTTCTACTCGATATGTTAATTTTTTCCCCATTTTTGGTTTCAATTCTGCTGCAGGTGCAAATGGCTTACGCAGGCGGGGCAGGCAGACCTACACGAGGTACCAGACCCTGGAGCTGGAGAAGGAATTCCACACGAACCACTACCTGACGCGGCGGAGGCGCATCGAGATGGCCCATGCCCTCTGCCTCACAGAGCGACAGATCAAGATTTGGTTCCAGAACCGCCGCATGAAGCTGAAGAAGGAGATCCAGGCCATCAAGGAGTTGAACGAGCAGGAGAAGCAGGCCCAAGCCCAGAAGGCCGCCGCGGCCGCGTCCATCGTATCCCAAGTGGACCAGAACTAGTGGAATTAGTGCGCTTAGATGTCGGCGACGGTTGCGACCTATCCTCTGTAAAAAAAAGGTAAGCCAGAACCGCATCTTACCCACTAACACCTAGTATCTAGTGTAGCGTGCGCAACAAGGACTCAACTATCTTATACTATATATATATACGTAAATAATTAATTTAATGTTAGATAAGAATTATGTTTTGTTAACCTAATTTAAGTATGATCGTGAATTTTCAAAAATAAACTCGTTAAACATGAACACAAACACCGAATCTTGTTACTTCAAAAAAAAAACAACAACTAAAATCGAATCAACATCTAAACAACACCTATAACGCCGTGAAACGCCCCACTCCATCAACGCAAATTGCATACAATCCAACAACGATATTATTTGCTCTTCACGAGACCTACAATTTTCAATCTGCAACTGTGGGTAGCAATTAGCCTTTGGAATGGTACTTCAACGAATCGACCGAATGAGGCGAACAAAAAAAAAACAACAACAACAGGCAAGTCGAAGAAGAGAAAAACAACATCCAAAGAAGTTGACTGTCTTTAAACGCCCCAATTTCACAGCCGATTACCATCACGAGCCATTCGCAAAACCGACAGAATTAAAAGAGGTGTTTCCTCTTTATTTCTTTTTCATCTTCGTTTTTTTTTTCTTTTCTTTGATGCGTTTCTCCTCTTCAACCATCGTCGTCGTGCTCTTGGCGCGTTTAACGAGCTCACCGGATCGGAACGTTTCTTCGTATTATCTTTTTTTTTTTTGATATAATTATGATTTTATTGGCGCAATTAATTCGCATTGGGAATCGAATAATTATCAATTATAATAAGTACCTGTGCGTTTTCGTGAGTGAGCAGTAAAACGCGTGTTTGCTTTTTCATTAATGCAATTGATTTGTTGTTTGCTCCGGTAAATAGCAAATCGTTTGCTTGCAACATGTTTGTTTACACTGTTAATTAATTGTTGCTGCAATTAATATACGAAATCACAATAATAACTTTAAACGTTTTATGTGCAAACAGTTTCATTTTATTGAGAAAATAAAGACAAAAAAGAAGAATTTCATTTTAATATAGTTCTATAAAACGTAATTCATATGAATTGGAATTAATGCAATTAATACTGAAATTTCCATATTAACTTTAAAGTTTTCATTTTATTGCGAAATTCAAGACAACATAATAAGAAATGAAATAAAATACGTTCTTTATTTTTATTTTTTTTGGTGAAATATATTGCTAAATGCATAATTAGAAGTTATAAAAAAATAATGAGGAAAATTACAAAATAAAGTTTTTTTTTCAGTTTAAAATTTTAGGAAAATTAACATAATATCATTAAATAATTTTCTCTTAAGTGATAATATTTACAATACATTTGTAATCACGTAATTTGAAATAAATACATTAATTGAGAAGTTAAATATACGTAAAAGTTGTTGGATGAAACGTAATTAATATAAATATTAAAGTGTGTGGTCTAAATTAGAATTGGGAATGTATTATAAGGTTAAGGAATTGAATAATGCCAAGGTTTACTGGAAATGAGACGGCGGCGCTTCTACAAATATTTCACTAAGTATAGATTATACAGTCAAGTACACGCATCAAAGTAGGAGTGAAATATTTCCTTTTCGTGTCTGAAACTACGCAATTTATATCTTAATGAGCGTTAATCACAGATGTAGGTGTGATTTAAATAAATACGTTATTATCAAAACAAAAATCTTTACTTTGAGTTATATAAGAATCAGCATTTCTTACTTGATTTTTAACAAACAATTTTCAATATTTTGCTAATATTAAAATATACAAGCAAAACTAAATATAAAAAATAATTTTATATAAATGGAAAGGAACAATTAATAGAAATTAAAATAATTATAAAAATATGGAAACTTAAATAACTATAACTGTCATATTACATTATATAAGTATACAAAAAGTATATTTATTATATATATTTAGCAAATAAAGCTGGGTAAATATGAATGAATTTATTAGTAATAAATAAACTGAAATTTTATTTTGATGATTTCTTTGAAAGTGCAATAAATCATATAAGTTTGGCATCAGCGCCGTTGGAAACTAGCGACATCTAAATCTCGTAACAAAACTTCAAAGAAACTATGTTTAGATCAATATTGCAACACTTTATATACATCA